>NW_013670061.1:0-7692 GCF_000517525.1 Limulus polyphemus | reverse complement strand
AAATATAATAAATGCATGTGGGTTATCATAATTTGAATGACAAGTATAATGGGAATAACATTAATAGTGTTATGAAGGAAAGGAATCTTGGTATAATAGTTGAACAGTCTCTAAAGCCAGTTGTTAGTGGTAGGGCAAATAGGGTTTTAGGTTGTATCTATAGAAATATTGAATACAAGTCTAAAGAGGTTATAATTTCATTGTACAGGTCACTGGTTAAGCCACATTTGGAATATTGTGTTCAGTCTTGACCTTCTTACCTTAGGAAGGACATTGAATTGTTGGAAAGGGTTCAGAGAAAGGTTACTAGAATGATGCCTGGGATGGAGGAGTTGTCATACAAAGAGATGCTGAAATCTCTCAAATTGTTTTCTCTTTAAAAAAGAAGAGTTAGGGGGGGGATCTAATTGAGGTGCTTAAGATTTTATAAGGAACTAATAGTGTTGGTGTATCATCTTTTTTATATTTAACAATGAGAATAGTAGGACTAGGGGATACAATTACAAATTTTGGCAAGGTAGGAGTCATCTTCAGCTAAGACAGTATTATTTTTCTAACAGAGTGGTTAGCCTTTGGAATGGGTTGCCTTCAGATGTTGTAGAGGCAGTAAATTTAAGCGAGTTTAAGAAAAAGCTTGATAAGTATATGAATGAAAAGAGTTGGGTTTAAAATTTTATTAT
This sequence comes from Limulus polyphemus, assembly GCF_000517525.1. Taxonomy (NCBI): domain Eukaryota; kingdom Metazoa; phylum Arthropoda; class Merostomata; order Xiphosura; family Limulidae; genus Limulus; species Limulus polyphemus. The sequence goes on along the minus strand of NW_013670061.1, from coordinate 7,012 downwards.
TATTTTTTAATCATTTTAATTTAGTTTTGAGGATGGAATAGCCGAGATGGACTAACAGGTCCCATGTTGTCCCAAAATATTATGTTAACAACTTTAGCAAGGGATGACATAAGCTCAGCAAGTTAATTCACATTATAAATGACATCAAACTGTCCAAAGCAGGCTCCTTTTGGTAACAAGGATACTGTTACAAAAGAAAACTCCTAAATGTTGAACTTTTGAAATTATAAACTCATCACAACACATAATGTATCAATATCAAATAATTTTTATTTTTTATTAAGAGCACCATACAAAAAAATGGATTATAAAGAAGAAAAGGAATACAATTTATAATTACACATAAGCATATCATGAATAAATATTACTTTTATCTTAAAGTAACAACAAAAATGACTAATGTAACACCATTAGAATCCTGCCTAAAAGCCATTCCCAATAATATCAAAAAAATTTTAATTACAGACTATATAGGACAGATAAAAACTGGGAAATGCTTATGGCCTTATATACATCATTGAGTATTGTAGGTAAATATCTGTAATAGCAAAAGCTGTTCTTTCTTAAAAGGAAGTTTTGGGTTAGAAGCTTCACACAGTACTGATGATGGACATTTTAAGAAAAGCTTGACAAGGCTTCTAATAGATTTTCCAGCAATGATGTAATGGTAGTATGCACTTTGTTTATAGTGCTGTAGTATGCAGAATATATTCTTTCACTAAGCTGAAATAATGTGAAGCAGAAGTAAAGGAACATGCATTTGTTCATTGTCATACCCATTGAATATTCAAATAGTATCTCATTAAAATTCATGGAACCCTCACATTCAATCCCTCCTTAACTTGTATTGTTAGATATTTTGATATGTCATGAAGTACTATATGAAGATATTTCTATCTTAAAAACTAGTTTGAACACTCAAAATTGTGGATTTTGCATTATGATAATTCACTCTGTGTGTTTGTGAATTTGTTTCTTCACAATCTCTTCCCACAGTTATTGAACAAGCAGGATTAAACTTGTCAGGTGGATTCTGGAGGGTGAAGGGAAGGGGGTAGCTATTATGGCATAACCCCCTACCAAGGGGGGTGGGCAAATGTGCCCAGGAAGTTACCCAGACATAATAGGGTGTAAATGTGGTTTATATGGTTGCTTAACCTACCTGAATCTATTTTCCTAATCTCCCTCAAAATTTTGGGGGTTCTATGTTTGAAACTTTGTTCATATCCCCACTCACAAGTTAGAGGAACCAAACTTGTACATGTACTCAGATAGCATAAATAAGTATCCTAACATGGCTTTTTCTGGGTATAGACTCCCCTTGGGTAGCTACAGAAGTAACTGGAGCAAAGGAAGAGCTTGACTAGTACAATGGGGCCTCTGTGAATTATGAGGGGACCTCTTAACCCTACAGCTACAACAGTACAAGTATTTTATGCTAATGACAGTTAATGATAATGAAATTTCTGCACTTTTTCAGTAGTATATATATATTTTTTCTTTCTAAAGTAATAGTACTATAAACAGAGAAAATATTCACACAGAATCATGATGTACATGAAATTGTCTTATATTTACTGATGAAACAATCAAAAACAGCTTTTTATAATCATGTTATTTATATACATAAAATTATTTTTTGTACACAATACCTCTCTACGAAAGAAATGCTAACATCCACCATTTTGTTCTTGTTTATTCCATTGGCCTGAAAATGAAGTCTCACATTCCTATTGTTTTTTTTATATACGTCAGTGAAATACTACTTGAATAATACTTTTGGTCACTGACCTCTCTACCCCCTCCCCTTACACAGTAATAGAACATTACTTTCTGTACAGTAATTAACAACCAACTAAAAATCCATAATTAGTCTCTGTGTTACATATGTATTCTCATTTCCACCCATACTCTCGCATATTGTCAACTGAAATATCATTGATAACCACACTGGCTTACAAAATATATATTGGAATTTAACTACTTACATAAAATCAAGAAGTTTGAAGAAAAAAAAAACATTAATAACTAGTTGTTGTTGTTTTTTAAAGATGGGGAGCTTTCTTTTTATACTTTATTTCTCTCAAAGAATAAACTACATTTTTGTTTAAAAGCTTGGAAAACTGCTATGTAACTCCCAGCCTCACAAAGATTTATGGCATACTATAAAATATATGGAAGCTTATCAAAAGAGTTAAAGTTGAACTTCAAATATTATCAAGAGAGTTTTTTTATAATTAGAAAACTTCCAATGTTATCTCACATTTATGAATTGAAAAACTTATGGAAAGTTTCAAGGAACTATACAATATTACTTTAGTATAACTTCTACTGTTTGCAAAGTGACTAGGTCTACTTCCAAAAAGAATTTATGAAAGTAACTGAAACATTAGTAATTAACTGTATTCAGCAATGATGTAAGAGTAGGGTTTTTCTTGTCTTACCAATTTTAAGTTTTTTGATATGACTAGATTTCTTGTATGATGACATCCCCATTGAGGTTGGTACCTTGCTTCGTTAAGAACTTGTAATCTAACTGTAGAAATCAGAACTGAAATAAATTAAAATAGGATATCCATTAATAGATACAGCCTACTATAACAAATAAACTACAATATCTTAGTTATAAATCAATGTACCAGAAACCCAAAATCTATAATAATAAGACTATGTTGAGTACCCTCATTGTAAATATTTTCAGCTACAAACCCCTTTTTATTTTATGAGGTTTGTCCAGCTTAAGATATTAAAAATAATCATAAACCTACATACTATGTCATACAATTAAAAAAAACTAAGTGGTAAGTTCAAAACTTGTATGTGAAAAATTTAAATATGTAATAAACTGGGTTTGGGACAGAAGGTGAAAAGGTAATGAATGGTAATTTTTTCCCAAAATGACTTATGACAAACATGTAGCTTCTTAGACAGTAATGCTTTCAAATCCCTTAATGCTACTGAGATGCTAGGAAGAACGAGTTCTAAACACAGTCTTAGTGACCAGATCAAAACGTAGAACCCCCTCCATGATTTGCCCAAGATTTCAAAAAACATTTGCCCAAATTAATTTGCTTTTCATGTATTACAATAGGCTATCAAAAGCAAAATAAAAAACTTGTTTTTTTTAGCTTATTTCAAGAAAAAACACTGACATGGAAGGGAATAAGTGGGGTAATAAAAATGTTGGAGAGGTGACTGTAAAGTAATCTGAAGGCCAGATAGTCACAAATAAATAAATAAACAAATCCCTATGTCCATAATAGATAGGTACATATTGGCAGGGGTTTAGGGGACCAGCTGCCCTTTATGGCATGCTCTTGTTTTAAATACAAACAACAAAATTATTTGAATCCAAATTGTGGTGTATAGTTCATTGCACTGGCTCTGTGTCAAGATAATTTTACTGACTAGAAGCGTTCAACATGTTTAATGAGTCGGGGATATAACATTAATCGTCACAGCACTATCTAATAAGAATCTTGAATGTTCATTCTCTCAGAAGAGCTAGATTCCCAATCCAATCCTGATGTGTAAATATACCAGCTCTGCAGCTAACACTATACATGCATACAAGAAAATAACATTGGGAAAATGATAAACATTATCCATCCATTCATGAGAAACTGCAACCTTTTAGGTCATATTCTGTGTTGGTTTTTGTCATAAAATTTCACAAATTTAACCAAACAATGAATTTAACATTTTATCTGTTTAAAAACAACTTACATCATCAGACTATCTAGCCTTCAGAATAATGGGCCCTTGGACTAACAGACCATCACCATTGTAAATACAAACTTGGCAGTAATACAGTAATGTGTATTAGGCTATGTATGATTCTAGGAAAAATAATCACATTATTTTATTGGCCAAAAATGTTATGAAAGAGTAATTTTTGGGTTTATAAATTGGCAGTAAATTAAAAAAATGTATAGGAGTTTTAAACTTTAAGGGTTATATACTCAGAGAAACAGCAATCTTGAATGTGATATTGAAGCCACTAAATATGAAGTATGTGAAAAAAAGGAAGAAAACAATATGTTATTATTTTGAAAAACCAGTTTATGTCATATCTTAAGTAGATTAAATAGTTGGATTGAAAAGCACCAGGCATCATTATGACTTGTCATACACCATAGTCTGAAGATAAAGACTGGTGAATTTGTAAAGGTGCTACAGAAAAGTTTTAAACAAACTGAAAGATAACCCAAGCATTATCGTATGTATGGGGATATACATGCTTTGTTACACTTTTGCAATAAATTTAATAAGTACAGGAGAGATAAGATATTTTCAATACAAATATATCACTTCAACTTTCTGTTTATTATTTTAAAAAATACAATACATTTTCATTAAATCTGGTGATACATTATTAAAACCTGTGAAATATATCTATTTTAACATTAAACTGTTGCTCTTCAATGTGATAGCTACTGTCAGTGGTATTGATGCATTATCACAACAGAACTGTTTTGGGAGTTTTTTTTAAAATGTTTTTCATCTGACCCATGAGACTTATTAGGGTGACTTTCTCGATGAAAATACAACTCATTAACTATGTTTGCCTGTTACAAATACCTTTTTTAATAAAACAACAATTTAATATTTTCCGAGAAAATGCTAAGTTAAAGAAAACATTTTGGCCTATTGAGATTCCTTGTCATCCTTTAAAACAATAAAATAATGCTATCATTATTTAGATTTGTATACCTATCTAACAAGAGGTTAAAATGATTCGAAGTAACTGTGAAGAACAAAGCAAGGTAATTAACTAACGAAGTACTTAAACAAATAATCCATTCAATCAATTGAGCATGAATATCAAAATAGTAAAAACAAGGCATGTAATACAGTCAGGGATATAAATTTGAAATAGAAGAAAGTTAAAAATCTCGGCCCCATTTTATTTCCAATTAAAAATTAAGGACACAACACTAAAGGTTCAATAACTATAACTAATAACTTACTGTGACGATGCAACAAGGGAACACTTGCAAATTCTCAATTACTTATTCATTTTTTTTCATTCAATATAAATAAAATTTCTTGGGATGTATGCCCACAGACCCCACCTCATACTAAAATTGAGTTCTGAAACAGTTTACATTACAATAACACATTTTTACTATTTTTCAAATGATCTGATGTTTATTCCATTGCATTTTAATATCATAGGCAAACAAAAGTTTATGTATTATTTTATTAGAAGTTACAGCTTTTACATTAGGGCGATGTTTGGAACATTGCAATCATGATCACACTACTGATCAAATCGTTCTACCTGTTTCTAAACAGTAATCTTCCTTACTGTAAAAGCTGTAACTTGTAATAAAATAATACTTAATCAGTAAAATAAACTCAAAGCGAAAAGGCTTATCTAGTTAAAACTAGGTCTTCACATCTCAATTCCGACAGCTACCAACTTAAAGTTCAATAAAGAAAATTCCGTTGCTATTGCCAACGGCAAAAAAGCCACTGACTTACTACTTCAACCGACTGGTGGCAGTCACTGCTACAGAAAAGCTATTGGCACCGACATCAACTGTTGATTATTCAACAGTTTATAAAAAAAACGTGTGTTCTTTTTTCAGGTAATTCTCAAAGTAAAATTCATATATCTATCTAATTCACATTTACTAATTAAGTAAATTTACTGATCTAGCTACAGAGAAACTGGGACAACTTACATTATAATACCTTTAGGCTTTACTGTTCCTGATCGAGACAAAAAAATAATTAGGCTAAAAACTGGAACTATCTCAGTTAATGGTAACCCTACCTAGCAGTAGTAGTAATAGTACCTGTACTTTGTAGTACCATTAATACTAATAGTAGACCAGAAGGCAACGGCATTCGCACTCCTAGCACTTTCTGGCGCGCTAAAAGTTTATTTTTTCAATTGTCACTCAAACAGATTTCTAACAGTTGGAAGCTCTTACATATACTTACAAATTCGCAATAATATGGTAGCATGAGACTGAACTAGATAAAACAAATCCTAACGACTCATAATTCAGTCATCATGTTTCTCCTATCTCCGGTCCTAAACTAAGTCAGTGATTGTAGTGTAATAGAGGATGCTGAACTTTCCGAATTAACCAATTACTGTTTCCTATTTCGGGTATGGAAAGCAAAATGAAGAAATGAAATAAATATTTGAAATATATATACGCTATTCTATATTTTTTAAATCACAACAAAAACACAGATGTATTATAATACAAAACCCATTTCACTATACATTTGTGTGTATATGATATGCGCGCTGTCTGGCTTGTGCTACCACCATCTTGCCTTGAAATCGTTTCAACACAAAAGTAATGACACTTAATGCGAATGAGATAAAAAAATTGGCGTACCATTTTCACAAAATATTCATAATTTGTAATTAACATTATAGATATATAGCATAGGTCTAATGCCAAGGCGTTAGAATAGTGCAAAAAATTTTACAATAATGATGAACAGCAACATTCAGAAAAACAGGGAAACTGTTAGTTTTAAAACACAGTGTTACGACAGCGGAAGTCACGTGACCCTGGTAACACGTCATAAGCTTCTAGAACGTTCATGTCCCTTCCTGAAGCCTCGAGTATTTACTAGATATGCGGTATTCTTGTATATAAGCCGCCAAGAAGTGACGGCAACAAAATGTAGTTGAACTGCAGACAGAGATAGAGACGGACAGTTGGGTCGAGCGCGTGAGTCGTTCGTTGTGAATTATAGCGTTTGTTTAACTTATAGCGTGACCGTGGAAATAAAGTGTATTGCTAAGTTGAATTGAGAAAGAATAAACCAGTTTTATTTAAGAAAGGAGTTGTGTCGCTAAAGTTTCATCGGAAAGAAATTATACGGAAATTAACTAACGACCAGAGACTTAACAAATTGGTGTCAGAAGCGGGATAAAAAAAAAAAAGATGGAAACGAGAGGTGGCAAATCAAACTACAGCTTACCAAATTTGATGGCAGCAATACATGAACAGCAAAAGAAACAAGAGAACGAAAAGTG
>NW_013670060.1:88246-96298 GCF_000517525.1 Limulus polyphemus | reverse complement strand
ATAAAATGTTTTTAATTGTGTACCAGTTAATGTTGAAAATTATTTATGATTTTAACTTTATACACAAGTGCCAAAATACTATAAATATTATCTGTGTGTTTTATTCGAGTAGGTTTGTTTTATAGTTTTATTCTGAAGACCACCTATAATGTGTGCTAGTTTTAAGACAAAGCTACATTTGGCTGCTTTCCGTGTTCACTGCAGGGAATCGAACCACGGATTTTTGTGTTATAAATTCGTTAAATTACCGCTGACCCACCGGGAGACAAACACCTATCAATTCGTAAACGATAAGAAATAATAATTATTTTAAGTTTGTAGACCATATTATTTGTTTGGTTTGTTTTGAATTTCGCGCAAATCTACACGAGGGCTGTCTGCGCTAGCCATCCATAGTTTAGCAGTGATAAACTAGAGGGAAGAGGCAGCTAGTGAACAACACCCGCCGCCAACGCTTGGGTTACACTTTTACTAAATGGCCTGACATGGCCAGGTGGTTAGGGCACTCGACTCGCAATCTGCGGGTCGCAAGTTCGAATCACCAAACATGCTCGCACTTTTAGCCGTCGGGGTATTATAATGTGACGGTCAATCCCACTATTCACTATTTGCGTGAAAATCAAAACAAACCAAATTTTCACTAAGAGTAGTGAGATTGATTTTCACATTATAATGCCCCACGGCCGAAAAAGGGCGAGCATATTCAATGATGGGGATTCGAACCCACGACCCACAGATTGCGAGTCGAGCGCCCCTAACAGACCATATTATTATTTTTATATTATTATTTAACGATGCCATTTCTAGCTTATTTCTTCGGATATGTACATCGATCGAGAAAATGAGAAATTTGAACTCAAACTGAGACGACGTAAGTTACTTATTCTAAGCTTCCAAGATCTTAAGACTGATAACATTATGGATGCTAAAAAAATATCAGTAATTAATTTTCATTATTATTCATCCATAGACGTTAATTAAACATGGCAGAACAACATCAAATTTATAGGGATAAAAATTTCAACCGAAATAATAAAATAAAATTAGAAATTATATCGAAATGAAAATTTTGGAAAGTTCGTTAAACCTTCATTACATATGAAGGTGAATTAAAGTTGAACCTCTTTCTGACGTCATATGTCGTTAAAGGACTTGTAACTTTCGTTATAAAATATACAGTGTATGTGTTTTTTCTCACAAACAACGTCGGACTGGAGAGGGTACTCTAAGGTGTCAGTACCTGAATCCATGTGTAATGTTGGTGCTGTTCCGTACATTTAAACTTGATTTTAAAGTACTTTACGCGGCATTGTGTATCTACCTACTAATACTATTAATCTATCATGTTCCATGCGATGATTGTATAATTCCTTTTTTTTGTGTGGTTTCGATATTACGTTAATAAGATCCTACTGTAGACGACTATATTACATTAATAAGATATTACTGTAGACGACGATATTATATTAATAAGATCCTACTGTCGAGTTTCTTACACTGATGGGTTGCTTTTTAGTCAAGTCAAAAACACCCGGTTTCTTCAGTTTAGTGCGATGTTATGTATTGTTACGGTGAAGTCAATAGCTGGTCGATGTTCATCTATAATGTTAACGGGTTTTTTCAATGAGGTTTCGGGTTTTATCAGGCCGTAGACGACGATATTACGTTAATAAGATCCTACTGTAGACGAAATCCTACTGTAGATGAAGATATTACATGGATGAGATCCTACTGTAGATGAAGATATTATATGGATGAAATCCTACTGTAGACGATTAGGCTTCTGTTGGTATCATTTAAGTCAAAGCTTTTCAGGGTGCTGTTTGTCCTTACTTGTTGCAGATAAAACACCAACACACAAACTGAATAAATGTGCATCCAGTAGACGATGATATTATATGAATGAGATTCTGCTGTAGACGACGATATTACATGGATGAGATCCTACTGTAGACGACAATATTACATGGATGAGATCCTGCTGTAGACGACAATATTACATGGCTGAGATCCTGCTGTAGACGACAATATTACATGGATGAGATCCTACCTTAGATGAAGATATTACATGGATGAGATCCTACTGTAGACGATGATATTACATGGATGAGATCCTACCTTAGATGAAGATATTATATGGATGAGATCCTACTGTAGACGATGATATTACATGTATGAGATCCTACCTTAGATGAAGATATTACACGGATGAGATCCTACTGTAGACGACGATATTACACGGATGAGATCCTACTGTAGACGATGATATTACATGGATGAGATCCTACCTTAGATGAAGATATTATATGGATGAGATCCTACTGTAGACGACGATATTACATGGACGAGATCCTAGTTTAGATGAAGATATTGCATGGATGAGATCCTACTGTAGACGACGATATTGCATGGATGAGATCCTACCTTAGATGAAGATATTACATGGATGAGATCCTACTGTAGACGACGATATTACATGGACGAGATCCTACCTTAGATGAAGATATTACATGGATGAGATCCTACTGTAGACGACGATATTACATAGACGAGATCCTAGTTTAGATGAAGATATTGCATGGATGAGATCCTACTGTAGACGACAATATTACATGGACGAGATCCTACTGTAGATGAAGATATTACATGGATGAGATCCTACTGTAAACGACGATATTGCATGGATGAGATCCTACTGTAGACGACGATATTACATGGACGAGATCCTACTGTAAACGACGATATTGCATGGATGAGATCCTACTGTAGACGACGATATTACATTAATAAGATTCTACTGTAGACGACGATATTACGTTAATAAAATCCTACTGTAGATGAAGATATTACATGGACGAGATCCTACTGTAGATGAAGATATTACATGGATGAGATCCTATAGAACAGTGTAGCCGTAGCGTAAATCTACACTAAAATTTTCCTCTAACGAGTCTAGTTTATCACGTAACACCGGGGACGCTTGCCGCGAGATGTCTAAACAAACAAATAAATCACGCGTCATGCATAAATCTTCAAGATAACATAAAATAACCCGTTAAAAGAGAAAATCTAGGAAAAACGAGATTATTTCCTTAAAGTGACGTTTCAAGTAACCACACTATAGATAACTGACCTCATATCCGATAACAAATGCCTTAAATACCAGAAAAAAAAACCCATCGCACTTCATTATTTCCAAGTTCTGAGATGTTTATTACATATAAATACATACACATATATAAATATGGCCAAGCAACGCAACGTTTCGACTCTTTACTTACATTTTTGTTTGGTTTGGTTTGTTTTGAATTTCGCGCAAAGCTACACGAGGGTTATCTTCGCTAGCCGTTCTTACTTTAGCAGTGATAGACTAAATGGAAGGCGGATAGTCAACACCACCCACCGCCAACTCTTGGGCCACTCTTTTTTTAAACAAATGATAGGATTGACCGTCGCATTATAACGCCCCCATGGCTAAAAAAAAGACGAGCATGTTCGGTGACGGAGATTTACTTAAGATATCATCAGACACGAAAAAAAAATAATAACGAAAATTAGTCACAACAGAAAATACAACATCAAAAAATGTTCTGTTCGCGAGAAGCAAGAACAACAATCACATTAACAAAGAATATTACAAAAGAATGTTCTATTCGCGAGAAGCAAGAAGAACAATCACATTAACAAAGAATATTACAAAAGAATATTCTATTCGCGATAAGCAAGGACAACAATCAAATTAACAAAGAATATTACAAAAGAATGTTCTATTCGCGAAAAGCAAGGACAACAATCAAATTAACCAAGAATATTACAAAAGAATGTTCTATTCACGAGAAGCAAGGACAACAATCAATTTAACCAAGAATATTACAAAATAATGTTCTATTCGCGAGAAGCAAGGACAACAATCAAATTAACCAAGAATATTACAAAAGAATGTTCTATTCGCGAGAAGCAAGGACAACAATCAAATTAACCAAGAATATTACAAAAGAATGTTCTATTCGCGAGAAGCAAGGACAACAATAAATTAACCAAGAATATTACAAAAGAATGTTCTATTCGCGAGAAGCAAGGACAACAATCAATTTAACCAAGATTATTACAAAATAATGTTCTATTCGCGAGAAGGAAGGACAACAATCAAATTAACCAAGAACATTACAAAAGAATGTTATATTCGCGAGAAGCAAGGACAACAATCAATTTAACCAAGAATATTACAAAAGAATGCTATATTCGCGAGAAGCAAGGACAACAATCAATTTAACCAAGAATATTACAAACGAATGTTCTATTCGCGAGAAGCAAGGACAACAATCACATTAACCAAGAATATTACAATATAATGTTCTATTCGCGAGAAGCAAGGACAACAATAAATTTAACCAAGAATATTACAAAATAATGTTCTATTCGCGAGAAGCAAGGACAACAATCAAATTAACCAAGAATATTACAAAAGAATGTTCTATTCGCGAGAAGCAAGGACAACAATCAATTTAACCAAGAATATTACAAAAGAATGTTCTATTCGCGAGAAGCAAGGACAACAATCAAATTAACCACGAATATTATTCTTTATATAGAAATTGTATCAATGTAGAAAATACAATGAAAAACATTTTAGTTTTTAAATAAACATTCTACCTATCAAGTTGTTTATTAATTTTTGGTTGTTTGTTGTAAAGCGGCATCGCCAGGTGGTTAGGGCGCTTGACTGACAATCTGAGGATCGCGGGTTCGAAACATCCTCACCCTTTCAGCCGTGGGGGCGTTATAATGGTGCTAGCTGTATTCACTGTAGTCTTTCGCTGTTAAATTAGGGACGGCTGGCGCAGATAGCCCCTCTTGTAGCTTTGCGCGAAATTTAAACAAACAAACCTGTTGTCAAGCGCAAAGCTGCACAATAAGTTATCTGTGCTTTGCCCATCGCGGGTATTGAAACCTGAATTTTAGCCTTATAAAACTCTCAGACTTACTGCTGAACCCTTCTTTTAATCTTATATTTTCTATTATGCCCAGTTTTCGCTATTTTCTTATGCTTTATGATGACTTAAGTTAAAACGTTGCGGCTAGAAACCAGCTTTCGATACCCGTGGAGGGCAGAGCACAGATAGACCATTGTGTAGCTTTGTGATTAAGTCCAAATAAACAAAAAAACGTTGCGTTGCATGACTATATTTCTAATATGTGTATGTATGTATTTATAAGTAATAATAAGCTCCAAATTGGAAACAAATACGTTAAATTTCTTATTTTCGTTAGAGTTACACGTTTCAGAAAGACAGTAGTGACATCTAAACAGAGGCCTGAAAAGTAATTATTTATATTTTATTTCTTTTGTCATTATTGCGTTTCTCGCACGCGCGTGACTCGTATTATTCTGTGGTGTGTGCGTGTGATCTGATTTTAAGTTCTTTTAGCCTACATAATAACTATACTTCAGATGCAACGTTCATAAAAAAAAAGCTTAAAAAACACAACGTTTCAATGTCATCACCAGTGTTTTAGCGACATAATACGATTTAAGGTTATGAAATGTAACATACGCAAATAACATGTAAGATTGAAATATAGCAAAACTCGTTAAATACTGGTTAGTTTGAAATTTATGATCTATCAAAAAAATTATCGGTTTAATCTATATTTATTTAAAAGTATGTAAGAAACAAAATACTGTAATATACTAGTTATTTTCCAATTGTATAAATCGAAAAGACAGAAGCCTACAAGAAAATTTAATACCAATTGGTATTATAATGCACGATATCTTTTCCGAGCTTTTTCTGAGGACCTACTTTTATTAGTTTCTCTGATATCTTAACGTGCGCTCTGATGGTTTTACCGTCATACTGCTTTGCACCATTACCAGTTCGTAGCGTTGTTTATACTGTTTAAAATAACAGTATTTTGTTAGATTCTCTCGCCCTAAAATTCATGATAATTCGTGCTTATTTCTCTTTCATCGAATACCGGAAGCCTTGGTCGTTTTAAAGGAATCGGTACGATTAAATTACTCGTTTTTATTGAAATAAGCCATTTGCCGAACTATTGACAGTCAAACTTAGAAATAGAATTACAAGAAAAAGAGTTAACTGTAATTTGTTAGTTCAGTAAAAAAAAAAAAGAAGAAGTAGACAACGAGATGAATATAGACATCGTTACATAACACAGTCCACCTTATGTCACAATAACACTGCCCTATTTGAAAAGCCCCCCCCCCCCCTCCATTAGCACAGTGGTATATCTGCTGACTTAGAACGCTAGAGCACAGATAGCCCATTATGTAGCGTTGTGCTTAATTACAAACAAAAAAAGAACCTATTTAAAAAGTAAATTTGACCAAATATTTGTGCTCAGGATTTTTATATTCGCTGAATCAAGACAGAATCATTTTCAGTATTTATCACAAATAGTATAAAATTGTTTGTATCCTCTAGCGAGTCTAGTGACAAGCTGCTTTTCTCTAACGAGTCTAGTTTATCACGTAACAACGGTGTCGCTTGCCACGAGATGTCTAAACATTCCTCTAACGAGTCTAGTTTATCACGTAACAACGGTGTCGCTTGCCACGAGATGTCTAAGCAAAAGTTTAGACATCTCGCGGCAAGCGACACCATTGTTACGTGATAAACTAGAGTCGTTAGAGGAAAAGCAGCTTGTCATTGTCGGATGAGACAAGAGTAACCCATTAGTGTGAGACTAGAGCAACCCATTAGTGTGAGACTAGAGGAACCCATTAGTGTGAGACTAAAGTAACCCATTAGTGTGAGACTAGAGTAACCCATTAGTGTGAGACTAGAGGAACCCATTAGTGTGACAGTCAACTCATTTTCTCCATCGAAAAGTGAGATCTGATTATCGTTCTTACAGCGCAACCACGACCCGAAATGCGGAGCGCATTTTTAAGGCAACGATACGCGAATAGAGAATTATCGGGTTGTCATTCTAGGCACGTTAACCACTAGGTCTCGCCCAGTGTAGTGTGGGTTGACATAAGTGGATAAAAGTGGACAACGTCGTGGAATTGGATTTCGGTTGTTTTTGAGGTTATCACTCTTACTTCAATACTAATTAATACACAGACCACTAAAAGAACCGAAATCCGATTTCGACTGGTTTTAATATATTGGGTTATATTTCTCACGATAGCATATTTCCGGTATCATGACATTTTACTGCCGGCTAATAATTATGTACCCAAAAAGAAAATATTTCCTAGCACAGTGAAGTAATAAACTGTCGCATTAAACTTGATTAAAAATGAACTTTAATAATAAAGTAATTTAATAATTTGCTGGAAAAAAAAGGCTAATACTATATACGTACACTATTATTTATCTTTGCACGGGTGCGAATTTTATGAGGTAATTTTCGTGTTCAAAGTTTGTTTTTTTTTGACACGATATTGGTTGATTTTATAATATTCCGATAATATAATTTCTATACATGCAGGAAACTTTAAAATGAAATAATTAATTGCTGTATCCCTTTGCCGGAAGTAAAATGTCGTAGAACCCATTTTTTTTCTCCTTCTGGTTCCTGTTTTATTTTGTATCATAAACATTTGGTTTACGGAATAAGAATATGTAAAACAGGTCCGGGAATGGGCCTTGTTCATGCAATAGAAGTTAATTCGTTTGGTTTGTCGGTAGAACACTCGTTTTCTTCGAATGCGAGAAATAATGGATCCATTATAGAAAAACTGAAGTCCAACTGGTTGTATTCTATGATATTGAAATTAGGTCTTAACGTGATTGTTGTAGATGAGAAATAATGGACTCATTATAGAAAAACTGAAGTCCAACTGGTTGTATTCTATGATATTGAAATTAGGTCTTAACGTGATTGTTGTAGATGAGAAATAATGGACCCATTATAGAAAAACTGAAGTCCAACTGGTTGTATTCTATGATATTGAAATTAGGTCTTAACGTGATTGTTGTAGATGAGAAATAATAGATCCATTATAGAAAAACTGAAGTCCAACTGGTTGTATTCTATGATATTGAAATTAGGTCTTAACGTGATTGTTGTAGATGAGAA
>NW_013670060.1:84178-87662 GCF_000517525.1 Limulus polyphemus | reverse complement strand
ATGTATATATTTAGTTTTATTATCTGTGTTAAAATCATAAATAATGTTCAACGTTAAACTGGTACACAGTTAAAAACATTTTATTTAGGCCTATCTATGGACTTCAAAAAATTGACGACTCTACATGTTTCGACGTTACAACTCCTGAGGACGACGTTTAACGTCGTCAACTTTTTGAAGGCCATAGATAGGCCTAAATAAAATGTTTTTAACTGTGTACCAGTTTAACGTTGAACATTATTTATGATTTTAACACAGATAATAAAACTAAATATATACATATATTGTTTCAGAACAATATTCACGTAGCTACTATTTTTACCTGTTGGGAATAGTCAGAATAGTACTGGAACATTGAAGGCTATAGTCTGTTTATAACCCTGAAAACTGCGAAAGTTTCACAGCTCTGTTTAGTAAAACACAAAGTAATGGTTAAGAACTAACTGTATATCTTCTCGTTTCTAAGATGAAGCGTGTACATTACAATATACAAAGTTATAACTACAGAGACTTATAGATTCTGATTATACAATAGTTTTCACTCAAATGCCGCTGATTATTCAAGGTTTTTTTTTACAATGCCGCTGATTGTTGAAGATTTTTTTTACAATGCCGTTAAAAGTTCAAAATATTCTACTACAATGCCGCTGATTGTTCAAGTGTTTCTTCTACTACAATGCCGCTGATTGTTTCAGATTTCGAACAACAATGATTTATGATTTTTCATTACAATTCAGCTAACAGTTCAAAAGTGTCCACAACAGTGCCGCTGATTGTTCAATATTTGCTACCACAGTGCCGTATTCTTGTAAAGCTTAAAACATTTATCACAACAAATGCATCTCCTTAGAATGGTAGTTTTATTGTTGTTGTTTAATCATTACTTGGTCTATTGCTGGATGGGTAAAATCCTGTTACAAATAGCAGGTAAATTCCATAAAAGATTCAGACGGTTGTGAAAAACGTAATCTATAAAGAACAAATTTGAAATAACTATCCCCAAAACTATTTTCAAACACCATAGAATTTTTTACCTTAAACAACTATTATGGATCTAATCCAATTTTCATTCATAGCTATTATTGGTGAAACAAACCTTATTTTATCGTAGTTAAATGTTCGATCATTCCAACAACCTGGAAACTGTAAATAATAGATTTACCTATTAACATGTTATAATGAACACAAAATCGACATCGTTCCTCTACGTGAGCTTTGAAAAGACGTTATAAAACTTCCTAATTAAGACTTGAGATGTTTACAGGAGAAGCAGTAATGTTGTAATGAAGCGTGACACTTTAGAAAGTGGAAAGAAAATGGCTAAGGACAAATCCAACTTACTGCTAGCTAAGCCTTCGAATACAATTTAGAAAAGTAGTTCGCTGATGTGTAGAGAGCGTTCATTTTGACTGTTTGGGGATCGACAGACATATTACGCAGTAAAAAAAAATATTATTTATTACAGTTTTACAAAACAAACTCTAAAGTATAAAACACACTAATTTTAAGCTCCACAACTCAGCAATAACAATTTACTGATATAGTTTTGAAGTGGGTGTTAGTACACAATATTCAGTATTAAAAAATGGATATACACCACCTTAGATTTTAATAAGTTTGGTTGTTCTTGAGCACAAAGCTACGCAATGGGCAATCTGTGCTCTGTCCACCTCGGATATCGAAACCCAAATTTTAGCGTCGTAAGCCTTCAGACTTACCGCTAAACCAATGGGAGGCAGATTTTAATCGGGTTGAGTTGGATAGATGTTCAGCACAAAGGCACACAATGGGTAATCTGTGCTTTGCCCTCTACGGGTATCGAAACCCGGTTTTTAACGTTGAAAGCCTGCAGATTTGCTACTGAGTCATTGTTCAGCTAAATAGTTTAAACACATCTTTATTTACCTAAACAGTTTCAACACCTAATTGTTTAGCTAAATAGTTTTAACACCTTTTATTTAGGTAAATAGTTAAAACTTCATTATTTAGCTAGAGAGTTTTAACATGCCTTTGTTTAACTAAATAGTTTCAACACCTTTTTAGTTATGTAAATAGTTAAAACCTCATTATTTAGCTAGACAGTTTTAACAACTCTTTGTTTAGCTAAATAGTTTCAACACCTTTTTTATTTAGATAAATAGTTAAAACCTCATTATTTAGCTAGACAGTTTTAACATGTCTATGTTTAACTAAATAGTTTCAACACCTCCTTGTTCAGTTAAATATTTTTAACAACTTTTTGTTTAGCTAAATAGTTTCAACACCTCATTGTTCAGGTAAATAGTTTCAATACTTCATTGTTTACCTTATGGGGTGTAAACTGAAGTAATGTTATTTTTACTGAACGTTTCATTTTATAGCCGATCATAATACTTCAGGAAAACAACTCATCCTTACTAAACATTTCCCTCGACAGCATTTCTCCACTATATTGCCATTTGGTACTTTTTATCCCAAGAAAACATTACTCCTGATTCAAACATGTTGATCCTCAAAGCTACATTTCTGGAGATTGCAATATCCAAGTCTCTGTTATGTAATCACACCTTTTATATTACGCAACAACAATGTAACGTCGACTATATATTACACACGTGATCGTATAGGGCTGTTTTAAAATTGTGTTGATGTAGTTAAACCACTTTAAGCCTAGTACTGTCAGTTAAGTTTTAGACTTTGTATAGAACATTCTCGAAAAATTTGTAAAGCCAAACATTGAATTCATATTGCATAAGTGTTATGGTGGATTTCATAATGCTAATGGGCCGGATGTGGGTTGGTATTAGCGTGTCTGAACTGAGAACCCAAGAGATCATGGTTCTTGTTCCATTATTGCAAACATACACTCCCCATTTTGGAGCCGTGGGTGCGCTATAGAAGGGACAGTCAAATCTCATTATTCGGTCAGACAAGAGAAGTCGAATTTGGCGGTAAGTACAGTGGAATATCAGTTTAAAATTAGAGACGTTATTTTTCCTGTTATAGAAATCAATGTAAAGAGCTGATAAAAACTTTTTTTGGGGGGGGGTATGACTCGTATGTTATTAGGGATCTTGTAACCAAAAAAAAGGTTATGAATTAAGAAACAGTTTGGAGAACAAAGAGGTTATAAAAACTCTGTTTAAAAAGCCAAATGATATCATTCGTGATTCTAAGATTAACATAACGCGATTTGAAATAATTCGAAATATTAATTGGTTTGTTACGAGTCTTCGAGCAGCTCTACGCGAAATTCAACAGAACAAACTTTCAATACTGAACTGAAGGGAATAAAATACAAATAAAAATATTTATATAAAAATATTTATTTCAATTATATTAAAATGAAATTTTGTACTTTTCTCACATTTAAAGAACAAGAATTTTTTCAATGGATTTGGGAAGATTTTGGTTCTGCGTCCCTCATCTACCAGTTTGCCTTCTGAAGGTTGCACGCAGTGGAAAATGTTGAAGTACGTAATAGTTTGAGTTTGTTTTGAATTTC
>NW_013670060.1:81914-83200 GCF_000517525.1 Limulus polyphemus | reverse complement strand
CTGTGTGTCTTCACCGTTCTCACAATGAATAGTTTAATACATAGCTTCAAACTCTCTAGACAGCTTTATACTTTCTTGGCAGCTATTTTTATCTTGAACATATATTGGGCAGGTTTTTATTTTATAGCATAGATCAAAAGATCGGTTAATTTAACTATTGTTCATTTGTGGAAAATTATATACTCGTGTGTGTGTGTGTGCTGTAAATGTTTATCTCATTTCTAATCTCTAGAGCCCAGATGTTTTCGTTGGCAAAACTTAAAATTTCCAAGCACTGACTCAGAAAATTCAGGAAACTAATTAACGTCTATTTAATTAAAGTCATCGGTATAATCAAGTTAGCTTCATCAACTGTTTAAATAAATCCCCTTGCACTCGAAATGGACCACATTGAACTGTCAAACTATTCATAACGGACAAGCAAACTGTCTGACGCCATCAAAAAAGACATCAAAGTAAATGCTGAAAGGTTTTAACGACGAACTAATTCAAAAGACGGAATATACGTCAATTTCAAAGGTTCTGCCCAACGTTAACGGAAGGAAAGTCAGTAAATTTTAAGTCACATGGGTATATTCCTAATGCAAGGGCTGGTATTCAACAGGCAACAACTTTAGGAATGCGTAGACTGTCTTTAATTGAAAATATGGAAATTTCTGCGACAATAGGAAATAATTAAATGTAAACTGAAATGGTCAATTTGAAAATTTTGAAAACATATTACAAAATAATAATTAAAGACTTAATTACATAAAAAATATCCAATTTTATAGACGTAAGTTGCATTATCATAAAAAAAAGAAGTTTGAAGCTGATAAGTTGATCAGAAGATAAGTCTCTCTCGTTCAATATATCATGTAAAAAAAAACATTATCAAGATATGAAATTTCAATAATTCGACATTATTAATATGTTAGTACCATACAGTCCACGTTATATTGAATATTAAGTATGCTTTTTTTGTTTTGTTTTTGTCTTCCCTGATTCATATACGTTAAATAAATAAGGATCTTTGAACGCTCAATAATTTATTAAACTTTGAAGAAAATGATGAATAGGTCTTACAGTCAGAAAGAAATGGATATGTTTAGTTAACAAATTAAATTAGACCAATCCTTATCTCGTATTCTACGATTAACCAACAAAGTTACACAGTATTGAATGATTATTTAATTTCTCACATAAATGTCAAAATGGCGCGGCCTGGACAGGTGGTTAAGGTGCTCGACTCGCAATCTGTGGTTCGCGGGTTCGAATCCCCGTCACACCAAACATGCTCGCCCTTT
>NW_013670060.1:77258-81004 GCF_000517525.1 Limulus polyphemus | reverse complement strand
CCCTCGTGTAGCTTTGTACGAAATTCAAAACAAACCAAACCTGATTATTCGTGTTTCATAACTGTTAGCAACGCACAGAAATAAAGGAAATATTGGAAGTAAAAATACGAAGTTCCTAATCAGTTTAAATATTACTATCACACTAACGTACTACAATAACATACACAACGTACGGCAATAACATGCACATAATGAAAACAGAAGCCAAATCTATCACAATTTCTTGTCTACATAGACCAGACTTTTATAAATACAAACCTAAAATATTTCAACCCAAACATTTTAACACTAAACTCAAACTTCTTTAACACTAAATTCAAAATACTATAAACACTTCAATTCAAACTTCTTTAACACTAAATTCAAAATACTATAAACACTAAATTTAATATACTATGAACAATTCAGCTCAAGCCTCTTTAACACTAAATCAAATATATCATGAACACTTCAACTCAGTTTTCTTTCCATAGTTATCGAAATAATTCGTTATTTATCTGGAGAGCTGTCGGCAAGCATTTTAAGATTATAACAAGTACTGTTTTAAATTGTTTTTTCTTAACAAATAATTACTCAAGTTTATTAGCGGACATTGCTGAAATGAGCAGTTTTCCAAAAGTAGCGTTAAAGAAGTTTGAGTAGTAGTATTTATGGCATATTGAACTCGATGTCAAAGAAGTTTGAGTAGTAGTATTTATGGTATATTGAACTCGATGTCAAAGAAGTTTGAGTAGACGTATTTATGGTATATGGAGCTCAATGTCAAAGAAGTTTGAGTAGTAGTATTTATGGTATATTGAGCTCAATGTACTTAAAATTGGAAAATACAGTTACACTTTCTTAACTAAAACGCAATATCTTTTATTCGAGGGCAACATGTGTGGGAACCTTTAAAAAAGGCATTTATCAGTCTTGTAGTATGGCACATCACGCGTATAGCTTTTAATACATTATGTGGCTTAAAGCTATATATGATTTCCAAATTCTATTAGTCCTAATGTTGCAGCTTAAGGTCTGTGCATTATGAGCTCCTTACTTTCGTTCAGGCCAGTATTTTTACTGTACATCTTTACCTACTTGTGCGGATAAAAGCCATCAGCCAATCAAAGAGTGTGATACGTTCCCGTAATATGATCTTGTTAAGCAATGATAAAAAAAACAGAAAAAGAACTCTATTGGTAGTTGCTATGGCAACGATAATCTCGATCATACCGTGTCAGTGTTAAGACGAGATTAGTCAGAAAGGCGAGAACGGACACTTTAAGTTCCATCACAAACTTTGAACCAAGACAATAACGCATGAGATACGGCCGCCATAGTGCACGGAGTTAATGAAGGCGAAGAGTCAGTCTCTTGTGCAGGATTACCAATAAATTCTACTTCCCTTGCTATCTTCCCTTCAAACTGTGACAGGAATTGCATCCACAGCTCTTTTAACTTTATAAACAATGGGGATTAATTCTAGTTTAAAAGCATGTTGGTTACTATTGACATCAGACTAAACAGATCGTGACAACTTGAAACAGCACGTGTCTCTTTTTCTCTACGATAAATTCGTAGATTTTATGGTTAATAATCGTTAACTGGCAAGCAAGTGGAACTATTAACTTACCAACATACTTACTAACTGGCAAGCAAGTGGAACTATTAACTTAGTTAGTAAGTATGTTGGTAAGCAAGCAAGTGGAACTATTAACGTACCAACATACTTACAAACTAGCAAGCAAGTGGAACTATTAACTTACCAACATACTTAGTAACTGGCAAGCAAGTGGAACTATTAACTTACCAACATACTTACTAACTAGCAAGCAAGTGGAACTATTAACTTACCAACATACTTACTAACTAGCAAGCAAGTGGAACTATTAACTTACCAACATACTTACTAACTGGCAAGCAAGTGGAACTATTAACTTACCAACATACTTACACATGATTTACGCAGGGTTAAGAAGTTGTTAAATATCTTTAGGGATCTTTATTCTCTCTAGAAGACTTTCTAAATATAAATATTGACGAAACTTTAGAGATGTGATCTAACAGAAAGCTTTTGTCACTGAGAAGACTTTCTAAATATAAATATTGACAGAACTTTAGAGATATGATCTAACAGAAATATTTAGTCACCCTAACAACTTTCTATATATTAATATTTACAGAACTTTAGAGATATAATCGAAAAAAAAACTGTTCACTCAGAAGACATTCTGAATATTAATATTGACAGAACTTTAGAGATACGATTTAACAGAAATATTTAGTCGCCCTAAAAGACTTTCTAAAAATTAATATTTCGTGCATATTCAAAATAAATGCGTTAAATTGAAGTTTGCCAATGTATAATATGCGCTTTTTTGGGAGTTCCAGTACGCATAGATAGTTCATAAACGTATGTGCTCATTACATAATATCATCTCTCTTTGAAATAAGAATTCATGAAAAATAAAAAAATTATTTATTTTTGACTATTAAGGTAAATGTGTAATTGATAAGTGTATTCTGTTCTATAACAACTAAATTTTTGTATCTACCAATATTTCCTCAGTCACGCATCATAGTGCAATTTCTGTTTCATTTTAACATATTTCTGTATAGTCTGATAAGATAAATGATAATATTTTGTCAAGCCTTTTAAGAACCGGACGTTTTTTCACAGACATTTAAAAATTTGAACAAACCTAGAAATCAGCTGCATTGTTGTAATAAACGATTTAAGTTTAGTTGTTTGTAATTAAGCACAAAGCTGCACAATGGGCTATCTTTGCTCTGCCCACCACGGGTATCGAAACCCGGTTTGTAGCGTTGTAAGTCCGAAGGCATACCGCTGTGTCCATGTTGGTTTGGTAGCGTTCGCAATATTCAGATATTTCGATATCTTTATGTAACACATACCAAGAAGCAACTAGAAAGCACATAGAGTAATGGAAAACAAGAACAAGAATAAAATTATTTGTTTCTGTCGTGAACATGTTATGGAATTGCAGTAGAGTGATGTACGGAACAGATAAGAGAGAAAAATGTTGGTTAAATCAACACTAACACCTCATAATACTTGTTACGAAAGTCATTTATGTACTTTGTGATTTTTCTGGTTCTAATAAAAAAGATGATTTCATGTAAATAATCTAATCTATATAAAAGCCAGTGTGTGTGTCACGTCACGCTTGATTTCTCGAAGTGGGAGGAGACATAAAAGCCAAAATGACATGAAACCTTATAAGTGTAGTAAGTGTTGATATAATAAGCCTAAAGTAAAGATGTAACGTGGGATCACCTAACTTAGAGCTAAGTGCATAAAATTGATCATGAAAATAAAAATGTCGATTCAATTTTAAACTTAAGTCGTTTCTGAATTAAGATATTTTCTGTTATGTCACCAACTTTCTTAATAAAAAAAAACCTCTTTAATCAAGGAAGACTCTAAATTAAGAAATTAACAAATATTTTTTCCATTTTTGTTGTCTATACATTTCATTTTATACTAAGAAGAGGGGAAAAATTTTAGCTAAAAATAATCTGCAAAAGTTGATGTGGGGGATAAAGCCCCCATGTCCTATATATAGCTACCTACGTCTGTGCTCTTGTTCGTTTTAAGTTAAGCACCAAGGTACACAATGGGCTATCTTGGCTCTGCCCACCACGGGTATCGAAACCCGATTTTTAGCGTTGTAAGTCCGCAGACATACCGCTGTGCCACTGGGATATATCAAAACGATAAGCTCTAGGTAAGTGAGAAATTTGTA
>NW_013670060.1:75136-76824 GCF_000517525.1 Limulus polyphemus | reverse complement strand
CATTTTCACGATATCTCAAATTTAATTACAAGTTAAAGTATCGAAATGTGACACTATAAATTTAAGGCTTCGATTGGTGCTTAATACAGATCAGGATAAGTAATGATACTTGGATAACTCCTTTTCACACATTTTGGTTGAAATCCGTTGAGTCTGGAAACCTAACTGAAATTTCCAACCACTAACACACAACGATAACATCAAGTTTGATATAATATTTGAAAATGCATATTTTTCTTGCAGTTCAAATGAAACATTGGTTCGGTTCTCAGATTCCTTTAAATCTACGTTAGTATTGAATTATTTTCTACATGTTTACGAGAACAAATCTAGCCCGGTTCCCAGAGCTGGTGGTAAATTTATCACATTTGATACAACGTGACCGTTGTCATCGATTTTACACTCTGATCCTCGTGAAAAGAAACACCCAAAATCGTCTTGGATGCAAGAAGATAACAGACCTATTTGATTGTTCATCGAAAAAAAAACCTAACACAAGGTTTTGTATACGTCAACTTGAGAAACATCCACATGGTCTTTTAAAGTTCAAACTGCATTACATTAAATGCATCTTTCATTTCCTCAATTATTTGCGTGCGATCCTTTCTGGAGTTAAACTGGAGATTATTAACTTTAAATGTTCCTATTTAATACCAAATAATCTTATCCCCTCCATTATCTCACAAAAGAAATAAATGGAGTTTATCAACTAAATCTGACAATATCAGATCTTTTTCTTCAACCAGCGCAGTAAATAAAACATTTGTTACTGTATACGCTAGCGCTGAAATATAATATTTTAAATACAATCAAAACCAAAACTCAAGACACATAAAACAGCCTTGGTGAAAAATTGTTAATGTGTTTTTTATGTTAGTGTATTCTCGTATTTATCGCCTTTTGATATCATTCAAGGAATTGTCAAGCCAAAACACAGGGGCCTAGCTCGTTCCAGTGGTTAGTGCCCCAATCTCTGTCTAGTGGTTAGTTCTCGGTTCAATAGTTTAAAATACAAATGGTTAAGTACGTACCTATTCTTCCCATTGTACATGAACATTAAAAACATGATACATATGTTCATATTCTTGATAGTAAATAGTACTGATCCCGCAGTTTAAATTAAATATGAAAAAGAAGAAACCGACTTCCCTTTTTTATAAGTCTTATTAACACGCACAAAGTTCAATAAAATAAATATTGAAGTTTAAAGAAAGCCACACAATGTTAACTGTTTTCCTCATTTTCGTTCAAATCCGCATTACTCATAAAAAAAAAAAATTTTAATACCGTGATATAGAAAGTTTAAAATATTAGTTCTGACCAAAAGGAAGTTCATAAAAGAATTTGAATAAAGAATTTAAATAAAGTTTAATAAAATGCTTTGTATAATATTATTTTAAAGAACGAAACAGGGAAATCCAAAAGGTACCGTAGAAAAGTAAAAATTGCCACCTTACCATATTATTCAGAAAATATTTATAAAATATGTAAAAAATATATATAGTTTTTAAAGTTACTTACAAACTAATTAAAACATTTTGATTTGTTTAATGGTAAAAGTGTTTTACACGAAGATAAATAGCAAGATATTTATGAAATTCCATGTCATGTATGTAAAAAAAAATAGAAACGTTTATATTAAAGAAACACTTCTTTATCTGTAAAAGTTAAAGAACTTTAAAATATAT
>NW_013670060.1:72656-74530 GCF_000517525.1 Limulus polyphemus | reverse complement strand
CCTTACTTCAATATATAATAAATAATAATAATAACGTACCACGTTTACACGGTTCTTTTACTCTTTCTCCCTTACTTCAATATATAATAAATAATAATAATAACGTACCACGTTTACACGGTTCTTTTACTCTTTCTCCCTTACTTCAATATATAATGAATAATAATAACGAACTACCTTTACACGATATTTTACTCTTTCTCCCTTACTTCAAGATATAATGAATATTAATAACGGACCACGTTTACACGGTTCTTTTACTCTTTCTCCTCTACTTCAAGATATAATGAATAATAATAACGAACCACGTTTACACGGTTCTTTTACTCTTTCTCCCTTACTTCAATATATAATGAATAATAATAACGAACCACGTTTACACGGTTCTTTTACTCTTTCTCCCTTACTTCAAGATATAATGAATAATAATAACGGACCACATTTACACGGTTCTTTTACTCTTTCTCCCTTACTTCAAGATATAATGAATAATAATAACGAACCACGTTTACACCGTATTTTTTACTCTTTCTCCCTTACTTCAATATATAATGAATAATAATAACGAACCACGTTTACACGGTTCTTTTACTCTTTCTCCATTACTTCAAGACAATTAGTAAAAGGCTTGTGCATGTTCAAGACGTATGTATTGATGTCATTGATTTTCAGTATTTAAACGTGTTATATATTTATATAAATATCTGAAAAACAGTGGATATTACAACACTGTATTAACCTGATAAAGACTGGTCGGTACCAGTCGAAACTAGTAGATTGTGTGTTTTGTTTTTTATTCATTTATTTCTAAATATTTTTTCATGCTCATAATATTGTGTGTGGATTGTTTACCTAATATTTTGTGTGGATTGTTTACATAATATTGTCTGTGAATTGTTTACATAATATTGTGTGTGAATTGTTTACATAATATTGTGTGTGGATTGTTTACATAATATTGTGTGTGGATTGTTTACATAATATTGTGTGTGGATTATTTACATTATTGTGTGTGGATTGTTTACATTATTGTGTGTGGATTGTTTACCTAATATTTTGTGTGGATTGTTTACCTAATATTTTGTGTGAATTGTTTACATAATATTGTATGTGAATTGTTTAAATAATATTGTCTGTGAATTGTTTACATAATATTTTGTGTGGATTGTTTACAAAATATTGTGTTTGAGTTGTTTACACAATATTGTGTGTGAATTGTTTACGAGGTTCTGCAGTTCGCGTCTCGTCATTGCAAAATAAAAAATAAATCGTGCTTCGTACTTTGAGGGTATGAGACCGATGGTCAGATCCCACTATTAGGTCTGACTAGAGTAGCCCAAGAGTTGGCGGCGGGTATTAACTAGCTTACTTATCTTCAGTTTATCATTCAAATATTTGGGACGACTAATGCAAATTGCCTTCTTGTGGCTTTGAGCGAAATTCAACAAAACAAACCAAAAATTCTACCAGCTTTATGGCTTTAGACTCGTAGTCTTGTTTTGATTTTACGATTGGAGCACTTTGCTATTGTTTAGGTTCGTGTGTACTGTTTCTGACGAGCTCCTGATCTCCTGCATTTAAGCATTTCCTATTCTTTCTCCGGCTTTCACAAATACCCCGCACTGGTAATAAGTCAAAAATAAATAGCAAAGTAGGAATTGGCTGACGATAACCGACAAAAGACTAGTTCATCTATATATATCTATATATATAAAAGAAGAAATTTGTTTATTTCAAATAAAGCTTTGTTTGATTAAATGCTTTATTATTTCTCGCATTACAGCTTTTGTCTACTTACTGAATAATTTGCTGAAAAAATACTGATCTATACATTTCAAATCTAAATTTTTACCGTGCAACGTCGGGAAACTCAG
>NW_013670060.1:68903-72129 GCF_000517525.1 Limulus polyphemus | reverse complement strand
GAACAGCACAAAGTCAGAGTTCAGTCGGAATCATCAAGGCAAGGTGGATATAGACAACAAGAAACTGTTGAACAGCACAAAGCCAGACTTTAACCACAAAAATTAAGACAAATAACTTACAGAGAGCAAGAAACAGAGGAGCAGCATGATGTAAGACTTCGGGCTTAAAGAACAAGACAAGCTCAAACACGATCTAATTTCAAATAAAGCTTTGTTTGATTAAATGCTTTTTTATTTCTCGCATCACAGCTTTTGTCTACTTACTGAATAATTTGCTGAAAAAATACTGATCTATACATTTCAAATCTAAATTTTTACCGTGCAACGCCGGGTAACTCAGCCAGTTTAATATATTTCCCACGTCTGCTTTATCTGGCATCATTCTTACGTTCCTTGTATTTTTGGTGAGAAATAATCGTCTTGCCATCTAAAGTTCTACACCTAATTTACCTACCAACTTAGCAGTAGTCTACTGACAAATAGTCATGTGTACACATATTCTACATGCTTGATATGGTTGTAAATGAGAACCAATCGTCTATTTGTTACAAGCTGTTAAGACGACTCTGGTGGAGAACGAGCCGTCCAGTTTCTGCATGTTCAAAGACTACTTTGTCTGATGACAAATAGTCACGTTTACACACGTTATGTGTCGATGATTTGACTCGTCGTCCATTACATACGTTTCATGTTGTTGATACGGCTTTGTCTGTTTTATTTATTTTAGTTTTCAATAAACCTAGAAAGATAGATACAGTTTTCCAATAAAAAAAAAAGCGTTGGTGTTAGTAATGGTGATTAGTTGGCTGTCACAATGTCGGTGAGGTATTGGATTTATGCTGTGTTGTTGATGTTTTCTTTGGAGGGAGGCGTTTGGCTTAAGCAAATCCATTCAGTAAAATTCTGCCCTCCCCTATAACTGAGCTGTAAGTTTGAGGCTTATCACGCTAAAGATTGGGTTTCAATTCCCAAGTGGGCCTCGTATGTAGCTTTGTGCTATAACAAAGAATATAAATGTTAAATATAACATCTTTATTTTAGAATAAATTTTCAAATAGAACAATGTAGTTTTTAACAGTAAGCGAGATTTACGATACAAGTCGATAACAACTGTAAAAGAGTACATTTTATAGATAATTCTACACAAATTGATAATTATTACTTATATTGTGTGTGTATAAAAAGAAGAAATAATTTTTTCAGTAAACGTTTTGAAATGTTTTAAAGATGCAGCGTCTTAAATATTTCTACAGATAGAAGCAAGTGAGAATGATGTATTAAACGTAAAATACAAAACAAATGCTTTATTTGCGAAACAACTGCCAAAACAAAAATGTTTATGTAGTTTGCACTTGCAAAAGTATCTATTTTATGCCCCTAAAAATACTAAATAACAAGAACGGATTTTTTTGTTTATATTAGTGTAACGCTACACGATAGGCTAGCGTCCGTAACTGTTTCTGTGTAGATTCTAAATACATACAAAATTCAAGATTTAAAATAAAATAAAGCAGACAGATTCCTAATATATAACTACAAGAAATACATATTTCACGAGAATGTTTGTTCCAAGTCGTCTGTAAATTTTCATTTTTTGTTCTTTTACTTGCATCATTAAAACGTCATGAAACGTTCAGTTCATCTTTATATATTAGTCAAGTTGTATGCAGTATTATGTATTAATATCATGTTAAATGAAACGTAGTACAACGATCCTCTAAGTATTTGATGTGTAACGTAATGTTTTCTTTTTCAATATAACTTGTCTCTTTGGAGCGCATAACTATAAGTTCTTTTCTAAGATATTTTTATTTGGAGAGAGTCTTTCAATTTGATGCAAGTGTTTAATTTTGTTATCTAATAATGAGTTTAAAACGATGTTAGGCCAGGCGTGGCCAAGTGGTTAGCGTGGCTGGACTGTGAATCCGAGGATTAAAGGCTCTTTTCTCTTTGTCGCAAAAAACAAACACAACTTTCTTTAATTTGGCGGTGGATACATGCTGTTGACTAGCCGTCTCCCCTCCAGTCTATCAGTTCAAAATTACCCCCCCCCCCAGTGGCACACCGGTATGTCTGCGAACTTACACTGCTAGAAACTGGGTCTCGATACCCGTGGTGGGCAGAGCACAGATAGCCCCTTGTGTAGCTTTGTGATTAACTACAAACAAACAAACAGTTCTAAATTACTGGTGGCTATGCAAAGATGGTCCTTGTATAGCTTTGTGCTTAACTACAAACAAACAAACAGTTCAAAATTAGTGGTGGCTATGTGGCTATGCAGAAATGGTCCTTGTGTATCTTTATGTTTAACTACAAACAAACAGTCCAAAATTAGAGGTGACTATGCAGAAATGGTCCTTGTATAGCTTTGTGCTTAACTACAAACACACAAACAGTCAAAAATTAGTTGTGACTATACAGAAATGGTCCTTGTATAGCTTTGTGCTTAACTACAAACAAACAGTCAAAAATTAGTGGTGACTATACAGAAATGGTCCTTGTATAGCTTTGTGCTTAACTACAAACAAACAGTCAAAAATTAGTGGTGACTATACAGAAATGGTCCTTGTATAGCTTTGTGCTTAACTACAAACAAACAGTCAAAAATTAGTGGTGACTATACAGAAATGGTCCTTGTATAGTTTTATGCTTAACTACAAACAAACAGTCAAAAATTAGTGGTGACTATACAGAAATGGTCCTTGTATAGCTTTGTGCTTAACTACAAACAAATAAACAGTCAAAAATTAGTGGTGACTATACAGAAATGGTCCTCGTATAGTTTTGCAAAAAAATTCTCAAAAAAGTAAATGATGTAAATGGACCGTAAAGTGATGGTCTCGTCTCTCCATCCTCGTACCGCTTCGTCTTCCTTCCTACAGCATTACTCCAAATTTTACTTCGTTGCCTGTTTCTTTACTATAGTGCTAGTAGAACGCATGAGTTCCCTAAACAAAATCCTAATGCTGTGTAGATTAGTCTTATCGTGATTAACTAGATCAGTCATTAATATTTGCTCATACGCAGGTACGATTCAGATACGCCAAAATATATTTCAGACATTTCAACAAACAATTTATGCGCGGATATTTTTAATGAAAAAAAATATATTAACTTCAGAAATAAACGTCTTTCGAAAGATCAGTGTAAAATACGAAAGTAACTACTGATATCTCGATAAACAAAGTTGATGTAAGTCAACTTCAAAGAATGAGTATGTATAATG
>NW_013670060.1:66739-68105 GCF_000517525.1 Limulus polyphemus | reverse complement strand
ATTCAAAAAACAAGCATGTTTCATTTTCTGTGCAGTAGTTTTATTTTCCGGGTCAATTACTTTTATGGATTTTCAGTGAGGCTTATGCAATCTTAAGGTATGTCAACATGCCATATTAAAACGGGTTAAATCATGAACACAGAACCATGCATCTATCACAAACAAAATATCAGCTGAGGCTCACTAGTTCATGATGTGGCAACAATTTCTACAGGCCTTTATCTGCGCTCGGTCTAGTCTCATGTCATTTTTGAACGAACATATGAATTGCTATTAAAAACGTATAAAGAATGGGAGCTTATAAAAGTAATTAACAACGTGCAAACAGAACCGGAATTTTTACCAAACGCGCTTTTTCTGTATCTGTACCTTAAAGCCAGTATATGTGCAAACTTCGGCCCAAAGGATAACCAGCTCTTACCAGATCGTCCTAAGAAACTTCAGTGTTATACATTCCAAAAGAAAATTTTACTCTAAAGATAAGAAACTCGATTTCCATCCCGCAAAGATGTCGATTATCTACCATCATTTAAACAAACACGTGTTTTACAACCTAAGTGATAATCTTCTTCTTCTTCTCGTGTTGTTTCTTTCTACAAAACAAAAAGATAAAAGTTCACTTTTAGAGATAGTCTAATCGTGGTGGTCATAAAATCAGCTAATCTTTCAAGCTTCTAAGAAAAGGAATTGCACACTACTTGGTGAATTAGTTACACAGCAGTGCACAGGTGCTACGATGGTGAGGAAGAGTCAATAACTTAGAACATTTACAGTAATCCCTCGTCTTTTGGTTAGCTTGAATATTTAATAATAATAATAAAAAAAAACGTTCAATCAAATACAAATATATTTTCTATCAGGAAAAACTATAATGTACGTGTTACGTTTGGGGGGAAGAACTTTGTTATTTTAACTATTAACTGTTTGTAACCGTATCCATTGCCGACGATGCGTTTCGCTCAATCCAGAGCTCATCAGGCTGGTTGGGACACAGTAGTTAGTAGTCGCAATACTATTTATATAAACCATTTGTTACTACATCAATTATTATGGTGTGATCCCTTTTTTCAAGCTAGCGAAGCATGATTACAATTAATTAACTGAGTCTTAAAAATCTCTCAGGGACTAGATATAGAATGCATTGTTCAAAAAACATAACAGTCCTAATACTGACGTCTAATCACAAAGCTGCACAATGGGCTATCTGTGCTCTGCCCACCACGGGTATCGAAATCCGGTTTCTAGCGTTGTAAGTCCGCAGACATACCGCTGTGCCACTGGGGGGCACTATTAACTGTGTCGATGCTAGACATTTTCAACTGCGTGACCTACATTAAGCGTCATAAAGCATAATTGGTTTGAATTT
>NW_013670060.1:65277-65896 GCF_000517525.1 Limulus polyphemus | reverse complement strand
GACAAAAATGAAGGGCATATTTGCCTGAAAAATGCTTTTGACAAGAGCTACTACAGGTATTAGAAAACTAATAATTTATTTACTCACATATTGGGTACTTATATTACAGCAATTTCTCATAGTGTGAACGCCGTTATCAAGCTAGCAAACCATGATTATAATTAATTTACTCGCCATTAAACATTAGTACTATGCCTATTATATTTTTAACACTGCACTCTATATCTGGTCCCTTAAGAATTTTCAAGATGTGAAGAGTGTATGATAATAGCATTTCAACCACACTAAATTCACCGTATCCATTGCGACGATGCGTTTCGCTCAATCCAGAGCTCATCAGGCTGGTTGGGACACAGTAGTTAGTAGTCGCAATACTATTTATATAAACCATTTGTTACTACATCAATTATTAGAGTGTGATCCCTTTTTTCAAGCTAGCGAAGCATGATTATAATTAATTAACTGAGTCTTAAAAATCTCTCAGGGACTAGATATAGAATGCATTGTTCAAAAAATATAACATTCCTAATACTGACGTCTAATCACAAGTAATTAGTTATATTACGTTAAAACATCACTTGTTTAATACACACACACATGATACTTTGTTTCTAATCTT
>NW_013670060.1:63962-65267 GCF_000517525.1 Limulus polyphemus | reverse complement strand
AACTGTGTCGATGCTAGACATTTTCAACTGCGTGACCTATATTAAGCGTCATAAAGCATAATTGGTTTGAATTTCGCGCAAAAGCTGCACGAGCGCTAGACCTGCGCTAGCCGTCCCCTAATTTAGCAGTGAAAAAACTAGAGGGAAGGCACCCACCCACCGTTACTTGGGCTACTCTTTTATTAACGAATAGTGGGATTGAACGTCACATTATAACGCCTCCAGGGCTGAAAGGACAAGCATGTTTGGTGGGGATGAGGATTCGAACCCGCGACCCTCAGATTGTGAGTCAAGCGCCCTAGCCACCTGGCAGATACCAGATTCTAATACTTACGAAACGTAAATCTTTGGATTATCTAAAGTTAAATCATATGGTCTAATAAACACGTGATAATGATATGCGAAATACGCAGGCGCCAACATGTGTTAACTTTATTTAGACCATCAGCGATATTTACACTCAATACACTCCAAAAACGTAGGGAGAAAAAGTAAATTTCCAACATGTGTTTGTTGGCTTCACAATGTATAATTAGACATTACAGTTCAAACAATCCAAGTTGCACGTTATGCACATTCTACTTGTTTCTTGGTAGATCAGTGGTAAGTGTACGGACTTACAACACTAAAAATCTGAAGTTCGATTCCCCGCATGAACAAAGCGCAGATAACCCATTGTTTAGTTTCGTGATAAAAAAACAACACGCACATCTTCCGCCTCCGTAAAATAAAGCTAAGTTGTTGTTGTTGTTGCTTTTTTTGTATGGAAATAAGTAAAATATTTACTTAAAACCCAATGCCCTTCGTATGTGCGTTACTTAGGTATACCAGATAAAGACCAGACTAAAATAGTTCATGTATTGTGTATTGAAGTTTCTGTTAATGTGATATAGGCTGAAAATATTAAAATCTCAAGAAGTCGTAATTCTGACAGATCCGAATTCCTCCAGTGGCTCAGCGGTAAGTCTGTGTACTTACAACACTAAAATCTCAGGTTTCGATATGTTTTTGGGTAGTTGTGAGAAAAATATTACTTTCTCGTCACACATTTGTTTATTACTTGTCCAATGTTTGAACACAAATATCCCAATGTTATGAAATTACATATTTCACACCTTAAAAAATTAATTCGGGTGTTTATAATACCAGAAAAGCAAGTAATTATTAATTTAATTTAATATGTACATTATGGCTAAAATATAATCATGTGTATTACATCAAAAGAAACGTGAAATACAATTTATTCTTGTCACTGAAGAATTCAGAAAAAATGTACTCGTAGCATTAAGTCATTATTAAAATACT
>NW_013670060.1:62242-63342 GCF_000517525.1 Limulus polyphemus | reverse complement strand
CTTGTTCCTCTTACAATAACAACGTATTACTCTTGTTCTATCCCCTTACAATAACAACGTATTACTCTTGTTCCTCTTACAATAACAACGTATTACTCTTGTTCTATCCCCTTACAATAACAACGTATTACTCTTGTTCCTCTTACAATAACAACGTATTACTCTTGTTCTATCCCCTTACAATAACAATTTATTACTCCTGTTCTATCCCCTTACGATAACAACGTATTACTCTTGTTCTATCCCCTTACGATAACAACGTATTACTATTGTTCTATCCCCTTACGATAACGTATTACTCTTGTTCTATCCCCTTACGATAACAACGTATTACTCTTGTTCTATCCCCTTACGATAACAACGTATTACTCTTGTTCTATGCCCTTACGATAACAACGTATTACTCTTGTTCTATCCCCTTACGATAACAACGTATTACTCTTGTTCTATGCCCTTACGATAACAACGTATTACTCTTGTTCTATCCCCTTACGATAACAACGTATTACTCTTGTTCTATCCCCCTTACCTATACTGAGTTAACGTAGAATAGATTTATTTACAAAAATGATATTTACCACAGTTTTCTTTTTATCTACAAAACTTCTCTTAGCTTTACTCTGCAAGTAAATATCCAGTGTGTTGTTTGTTTGTTTATTTTAATTTAGATTATGACGGTCCCTTGTTAAAGATATTATAACAGTTGAACCCAATGAGATTATATATAACTTAAGCCCACCGCTTTACATGTGGAGATTTACTTCGGACAAGCATATGACTAAAAGCGAACATTGGAATTACTTTTATAAAGTCATGGATAACATCCGTTTACTCATTAAAAAAAAGAAAAAGATTATAATTCAAAGGAACATCGTTAACCGTTTATTGCACACACATTATAAAAATACCGTGAACAAAAATTTCTTTGAATTTCTTACTTAAATATGCCCATATTGCACACAAAAAAATGTTTTTGTGAAATATATTTTGGTAAGCTATAAATTGGAACGTTACCTAGAAGTAACGTGATTTAGTTGAGGAACCAACAAAAATAGTTCCATGGTTTATTTAGACTGTTACCTGGAAGTAAGAACACTCAA
>NW_013670060.1:53319-61598 GCF_000517525.1 Limulus polyphemus | reverse complement strand
CTGTTACCTGGAAGTAAGAACACTCAACTACAGAATTGAAGCATTTGTACGTGTATTAAGCAACAAAGATAGATTAGTTAGCTGTACGTTACAATATAGGGTTAACCTAAGATATGTTTCATAAATATAGTTTTCGTGATCGATACCAGAATATGCATTCATCAAGCAAAGCGGTCTTAATTTCCTGAAGAAAGTAAGAGCCAAAACAAAGAAGCATTAGGACTAAAACTTGTGCCTTTAAAACTAAGGGGAAATATATTTTCTGGTACAACTATCGTGTTTGGTACAAAAAGTTTCAAGTCCTGAAAGTACGGTATTTCAATATATATTATTAAAATCTTAACTTTCGTATTTATTATCCTATTTGTTGCAAATGATTTGATATCTGCAACATGAACGACACCTTACGTGGCCAGTTAAGAGACCATAACTCGTCCTCAATTTAGAAATGCTGACCATAGGGAAACCAGCCAGTCAGCACCCCCTCCTTCGCCCATAATGTAGCTCTTATTGTCACAGTTTAACGTCTTCATAACTGAAAATGTGAAATATGTTTAGTGTCATATCACGTCTCGAACCCTGGAACTTCCCAGCCAGGTGCATTAACACTAAGCTTTGCATGGTTCTGTTAGAAATAAGGTGACAAAAATTGAATAAGTTAAGACTAGTTTCCTGTTGAGAACAAATTGTTTATGTAAATTTTACGCCAAATGTGGCTTTGCTTTTTTTTTTTAACTTTCTGTACCCCTTCATAAGTTTTGAAAAAAATATCTGGAGGAAAGACTAAGCTTCTGCTAAAAATTCTGATTACTACGTTTTTCTTTCTCGATTTTTCTGCTAACCACATGAAAGATTTACGACGCTACCATCTAGAAGTCATAAAGAATAAAATTCAAAACCACAAGACGCAAAAAAAAAACTATTTTATCGAGCCTGAAATCAAAAATTCAAGAGTGTGTATTTTTCTTGATGTTAAAAGAAGAAAACAACAGACTATTCAAATAAATAAGCATACCAACTAGACTATACGCTAGGACTAAACAGGTAAGTCGTCTTATTCCTTCATCATATCGTATTATATTGACAGTTTGCCTTTAGGTACAAAAGCTTCTTTTTCCAATTTACTATAAAAATAGACATTGTGTTTTAGCTTTTATAAAACCACTATTCAAATACTTGCAATAATAATACTAATATTTTCATTTTATTTTATTTTTACTAACA
Source organism: Limulus polyphemus (assembly GCF_000517525.1). Classification (NCBI taxonomy): domain Eukaryota; kingdom Metazoa; phylum Arthropoda; class Merostomata; order Xiphosura; family Limulidae; genus Limulus; species Limulus polyphemus. The sequence continues at coordinate 60,374 of NW_013670060.1, read as the reverse complement.
TTTAAGTGACGAAATACTGTATCTTACAGCTTTCACCGTCAGTGGCACAGTGCTAAGTTTGAGTCTTATTACACTGAAATTCGGGGTTCGATCCCTGCGGTGAACAGATAGATCATTGTACAGCTAATTTGATGACGAGGAACCCACTTTGAGACTAATAATGGTTTTTCTTCATTACCCATTCAACCCGTCTCCAACCATTATTGTACAACTAGCAACAAACTTGTCCCGAAAATAGATTAATTATAGAGTGACCCCCCCCTACACAAAATATTGACATAATGTTGTTTTTACACCGTCTCATTGTTCAATACTAGAAATTAAAAAAAGAGGAAAATTTAAGAACGCTATTATTGGTTTTCTCCTCTTCATCGCAAGAGAGAGAGAGAATACGCAAATATGAAAGGCATGAGAAATCCCACTTAGCTACTAAATGTAAGTGAGATTGTACGTTAAAGATTATGATACATATAGATGTATTTATGCCTATGTGAATTTTAATACGAAGTATAAGTTGTTGTTGTTTTACGTCACATTATAAAATTTCAGTTGTTTTTGCTGAAGTATAGTTAAAAGCCTCTTAATAAAAAAAAGGCCTACGTAGTGTCATTAACGATATCAAACTTACTAACTGAATAGCTTGTAAGACAGAATATATTCTTAGTTTTATATCCAAAGTGCTGGAAGAAGTGCTCAAGTTTGATTATTTAAACTAGTGATTTTAAATAATTATAAAAGTCAAGGCCCAATTTCAAAATCACCAACATGTAAAACATTTTCAGGGCGTAGGTAGCTAAGCATACACCCGTACGCCAGTCTGTGATATTGAAAATTCCAGATACGAATTTTCTTTTATATAAATTCTGAAATAGAATAGTTTTTAAGCCTTTCTATACAACAAATTTGGTTACGAATATAATAGTTTTAAGCCTTTCTATACAACAAATTTGGTTACGAATATAATAGTTTTAAGCCTTTCTATACAACAAATTTGGTTACGAATATAATAGTTTTTAAGCCTTTCTATACAACAGATTTAGTTACGAATATAATAGTTTTTAAGCCTTTCTATACAACAAATTTGGTTACGCCTAATTAAATGTTGAAAGTATGTGCACAAAATTACATAAGTAACTTCCTCTTATACATGGTGGTATTTTATCATTATATTAGTAAATCGAATTTGGTCATTATATGCCAGTTTATCTTTTATAAAAAATTGGATTAATGTACAAACCTTGGCATTGTAATTATTTGCCAGTTTATACTTTTATAAAAATTAGATTAATGTACAAACCTTGGCATTGTAATTATTTGCCAGTTTATCTTTTATTAAAAAATTGGATTAATGTACAAACCTTGGCATTGTAATTATTTGCCAGTTTATCTTTTATTAAAAAATTGGATTAATGTACAAACCTTGGCATTGTAATTATTTGCCAGTTTAACTTTTATAAAAATTAGATTAATGTACAAACCTTGGCATTGTAATTGTTTGCGCTATCGACGCTGACAGTTTTCTTCCAAGAAGCCCCCAGTGGCACAGTGGTATGTCAGCGGACTTATATCACTAGAAACCGGGTTTCGATACCCGTGGTGGGCAGAGCACAGATAATCCTTTGTATAGCTTTGCGCTAAATTACAAACAACAGCAACAACCTTCCAAGAAAGTTTAGAAAAACAAATGCCAATAATTAGAATGTAAAATTTTCCAATGTTTTTTGTTGTCTGTATGATTAATTTGTTATAGATTATATACTCAGTATAGGTTATCAAAATGTGCAATTTCAGGTTTACATTTCAAAACTTTCTCGGGTGAGGCCCTCTGGACCCTTAACCCTCCCCCATGTGTAATTCAAATTTACGCTAGCTACGCCTCTTGTTATACAAGGGATACACTTCAAATGTTGTAGTATGATACAAAACTCCCGTAAGTATTATATTTCGTACAAGTATAATACATGACGCTTGTCAATATTCTATTTTGTGCAAGTATGATACATAACTCCAGTCAGTATTCTATTTTGTTTAAGTATGATGCATAAATCCCATCAATATTCTATCAATCAACAGATCTGAAACACATTAACCGTCTGTTAAGCAGCAAACATCTGAATGCTGCAGTTCTCAACAATACCAGCTGTTATTTAGGTCAGTAGTAAGTAAATTCACACACAGGGGATTTACATGACTTTAGGTTTAGTAGGTTTGACTTGTCTAACTTACTTAAAAAACGGTCAGTAACTAATTTTTAATTGGGGGGCTGAAAAGGTGAAAGAAGAAAAATAAGTGGAAAAAAGTAGTTATACGTTAACTTTGTAGTTGTTAAAAAGTGACTCGCTAGCAAGCGCTAGTGTCCGTCCTACGACCCCTGAAATTAGTCGTTTTATTTACCCTTAAAACCATATCAGTTTCCATACTCAAAAACGCGTTCTCCGTTCCATACTCAGAAACGCGTTCTCCGTTCCATACTCAAAAACGCGTTCTCCGGCATAATTATTTTAATTTTTTGGGGTCAGGGAACATGTTTTTGAGTGTGTAAACTGACATAATTTAAGAGTAGATACATAAAAAAGACTAAATAAGACAATGAGAAGATAAAACAGGTAGTTACTCTCAAGTATACTTTCAATAAATTTCAGTTTAATTAATAATGATTCGGCTTTAGGCTTACATCAGATGGTACATATAGATATAACTAACATACACATAAAACGAGAAGGCCAGCCTTCACTACTTTAGCATGAACCGACATTAAAAAATCATGGTATCGTAAAAGAAATGACAATTATATGATCTGTACCCCCGTCCCGCCCCGTTGCGAAGACTGGAGGGAATTTATTCCCCTGTGTCTGCCGCGATCAACATCACGGATTGATTGTATTCGTTTTATTTCATGGGGCTTAATACGTGTGTTTTTATATATGAAGGAATGATTTTTATACTCTTGTATACAGATCAAACTTTACTTATGTTCATAACAACTGTGGGAAAATGATACTCTAAGAAAATGCTAAGCCTTTTCTTCAACTTACTTTGGGATCTGTTGACTGACTGAGAGTGCACCATACCGGCAGCGGCAAAGACGACATATACAAAGGTTTGCAATTTCACTTGGGAATTAACGTTACTTTTCGTAACGAATTTAGCCGGTTTCTCTTGGGATAAAGTGGTTGTTTGTTTTATTATATGGTATGATGTTTTCACACAGTTGGAAATCCTAAACGCTCTTATTTTTTAATATTTTATATAGCTCGAGTTTTTACACCCACGGGAATAGATAGGTATTTCTAAAGGCATCTTAAAGAGACTCACCTAAGGGTTTGTCTGTCATGGGACTCACCCAAGAGTATTCTGTAATGGGACTCACCCAAGAGTTTGGCTGCAATGGGACTCACCCAAGAGTTTGTCTGTAATGGGAATCACCCAAGAGTTTGTCTGTCTTGGGACTCACCCAAGAGTGTGTCTGTAATGGGAATCACCCAAGAGTTTGTCTGTCTTGGGACTCACCCAAGAGTGTGTCTGCAATGGGACTCACCCAAGCGTTTGTCTGTCTTGGGACTCACCCATGAGTTTGTCTGTCATGCAAAATAATAATTCTAAAAAGAAAAGCTTTTTCTTTCATTTTCGATATTTAAGTTGAACAATGTAATAAAACCATTACATTAACATAACACTGAAGGACAGCAAGGGACATTTGGTCCATTTTGGTTGTCTTATCCACTAAAGTAAACTAAACTATTATTAAAAAAACCCTCAAAGCCAGCCCTTATCATTCAAATATTTATCAAACTCTATGTTAAACTCCTTTAAATTAACAGTTTCCACAACATGCTAAGGCAACTCGTCGTTCTAGAAGCCAACCACCCTGTTAGAAATATATAGCTTCTTCTCTGCCAAAGTTGACATTTGTGTCCCCTAATCTTACCATTCTCCCCATTGAATATGAAAAATGATGATGCAGCAATGTTAACGACTATATTAACAATCCTAAACACCTCAATCAGATCCCCTCTAACTCTTCGGTTTTCAAGAGAAAACAAGTTCGGATATCTTAACCTAACCACGGATGATAATCTTTTCATCCCAGATGCCGTCCTAGTAGCCTTCCTCTGAACCCTTTCCACCAATCCAATGCCCTTTTTAAGGTACGGACTTCAAGACTAAATACAATACTCCAAATGTGCCCTAACCAGTGACCTATACAACGACAGTCTATTGACTTCTATTCAATATTTCTGTAAGTACAACCTGAAATCCTGTTTGCCCTGCAACTAACAACTGCACATTGCTTGGATGGTTTAAGAGACTGATCAAATATTTTTCTTACATAAAATTCTTAAGGTTATGCCCATCAAAAGTATACTCATAATTCCAATTGCGATATTCCATATGCATTACCTTGCATTTATTATAAATAAAAGCCACCTGCCATATATTTGCCAACTCACCAAATAATCCAAATCCTTTCTTAAATCAATAGCATTCTCCTCACAGCCAATAACACCCAAAACTTTAATAATCTATTAACCCTTACCTCATTTATATCATTCATGTAAATCAAAAAAAGAAAAGGTCCTAGCACTGAGCTCTGAGGTACCCCACTCATGACAATAATCCAACTTGACTGAGCTCCATTTACAACAACCCTCTGCTTTCTTCCATCTAGCCAGTTTTCTATCCAATGAGCCAACCTATCATCCACATATATAAAGATAACTTTCAAACAAACCTTCTAAGTGGCACCTTGTCAAGTGCTTTCTGAAAATCTAGATACACCAAATCTACACTCTTACCCTCATCTACATAAGCAGTAACCTTTTCAACGAATATCAAAAGATTAGTAAGTCTCGGTTTTTCTCTAGTGAAACCATGCTTTCTATGGAACAAAATTTTAAATTTTGTTAAATTACTTTGTAAAGAATTTTCAGTCAGACTCTCCAAACCTTTTCCCACAACTGATGTAAGACTAACAGGCCTATAATTGCTGAGACAATTTTTATTACCTCCCTTGAAAAAAAAAAATCCATGAAAGTTATATATGATTTTCTATCAAATAAAGTTTCCATACTTTCGGTGCGAAGAGAAAAAAAAAATCAATCAAAACTGAAAATTTTAAATGTCGTGTACTTCTTGATCGCCTTAAAATTTGGTATATGAAGTAATTACTCAGTAGAGCACATCCACTGAAAATGTGCATTAGTTTGGATTAACACAGTCCGAGCTACTGAAAGTGGAAAATTGCTAAAACATCTCTCCTATTAATAACACACAGTGTGTCCTGCAGGTCGTTTTGGCCGCACGACACACACTACCGTGTGTCCTGCAGGTCGCTATTGGCCGCACGAAACACACTACCGCGTGTCCTGCAGGTCGTTTAGGCCGCACGACACACACTACCGCGTGTCCTGCAGGTCGTTTGGGCCGCATGACACACACCACCGCGTGTCCTGCAGGTCGTTATGGCCGCACGACACACACCATTACCGCGTGTCCTGCAGGTCGTTTGGGCCGCACGACACACACCACTGCGTGTCCTGCAGGTCGTTATGGCCGCACGACACACACTGCCGTGTGTCTTGATATCCCTCCTTACCAGTTTTAGTGTTCAAGTAATTATAACGAAAGATAGCTGGGTTGTGATCTACATTGTATTATATCATTTGAGCCAAAGCAAGAATAAGTGTTACGTGAACATTATCATGTAATTGCATTCAGTAAGCTGTCTTAACTCTATTATATTCATTCTAACTTTACCTTCAGTCTTAAAACAAAAATGTAAGTTGAGCCAAATGAGACTTAATTTGATCTAAGTGCAATTATATCAGTTAAACGAAATAAGGCTTAATATGGAATTAGATGTTATTATTTCAATTTAACCAAATGAGGCATAATATGGAAATATATACAATTATATTAATTTAGACAAATAAGGCTTAATATGAAATTAAACGCTATTATATCAGTTCAGTCAAATAAGGCTTAACTTTAACTTGAATTTTATTATGTCAATTAAACTTAGTTAAGTTAGGCAAAGATTTACTCGTTATTTCAAGTAGAAGGGGCTTAGTTGTGACTTTAAGTTATATCGGAAATAAAAATAAGACACTAAATTATGTGGCAAATAACACAGAAAGGTGTATGCAACAGTATTTCCGCATTTTCTGATTATGAACTGTGTGTAATGAAATACTTTTTATCTTAGGATTATTTAGCCATGTCATTCTTTACTATTGAGAATAACCTCAAATACTTTATTAACTGTAAGTAACCCTAAATTAACACAAATATTAACTGAATAATTCCATATGGAGCCATTTTATTTACTATAAACTTAAAACAAAAACCATTAAAACGTATAAATGTTAGATATTTATAACACAAATTGTATGGTTTGGCCATTCGATATCTTGTTTGTTTTTAATTATGCGCAAAGCTACACGAGGGCTATCTGTGTTCTACCCAATACGGGTATCGAAACCCGATTTCTAGCGTTGTACGTCCGCAGACATATTGCTATGCCACTGGCGGGCTCGATATCTTGAAACCTGAAATTAGTCTTGGCATTGGATCATGTGCTACGTATTTAATGAGAACAAAAACATGGCGATGTTCGATACTTCAGTTTTGTAAAACAGAAGCAATCAAGATTTTGTAAGTACTTTCTGTAAAACAACTAAAATATTAAAATTTTTATACTTTTCAACAACAACAATAAAAGACCTCACGATTTAGAGGTTCACCTCATTTTAGGTTTATTTCACTTGGGATCAAAATTATCAACTTCTACCTGGAGATCTGCAATGTCTCCATAATACTATTCAACTTATGTCAATGATTTGCCTGTTTCAAATCAACCAATCAAAAAAAGCTGAGGTATTTGTTTCAAATACACCAATCAAAAAAGCTAAGGTATTTGTTTCAAATACACCAATCAAAAAAGCTAAGGTATTTGTTTCAAATCAACCAATCAAAAAAGCTAAGGTATTTATTTCAAATCAACCAATCAAAAAAGCTAAGGTATTTGTTTCAAATACACCAATCAAAAAAGCTAA
>NW_013670060.1:50696-52319 GCF_000517525.1 Limulus polyphemus | reverse complement strand
GGTATTTGTTTCAAATATACCAATCAAAAAAGCTAAGGTATTTGTTTCAAATCAACCAATCAAAAAAGCTAAGGTATTTGTTTCAAATCAACCAATCAAAAAAGCTAAGGTTTCCAAAAGGTGTAACCAATTCTTCTTCTTTTTTTTCTTTTTTTAACTACATTTCTTTGTTCAATAGTATTTTAACTCACAATGTATTTTGAAATTTGAAGTTTTTATGTAAATTATACATGACCCCCCCCCAAACACACACAAACACAAAAATAATAATAATAAAACAAAAATGAGAGTTTGAGAGTTTCTATAGCTTAAAATGAAAAATGCCTTTCACCTTGTGCGGTGATTTGCTAAAGCACTGTTAGAGCGAGAACACGCTGAGTAAATTGCCTTTACATACGTTTTTATAGAAGAGCTGTAACAACCGCAGGGCCCCGAAATGGGCAGTGTGTAAAGTGAGTTATGACGAATCGTGGGTTACTGGAAACAGTAATTTAATTTTATTACTTAAATTGCTTTTACTTCCGTTTTTTTTTCTTGACGATTTAAGAACTTGAATAATTCTTATTCAAGTTCTATAAATGCTTCCAAATTTTTTTCTAAAGAAAATGTTTGTTTTTTTTTTACTTTTTTTTAAGACCTTCAATATTTTGATCTATTCAAAGTCCTCACAAGCAAAGTTCAAACAATCCCGTAATAACCAAGTTTGTACTGTTAGGCACGTGGTAACTTAAGCCAATGTGTGTCACTATTTGTCACTTTCTTTCTACTTACGCAACATGTGTGTTTTTCTTAATTTCGATAACCTACCTCAGCAGTGAAACTTAAGAAGATACACTATGTTGTTAATGACAAGCAGATTTAACAGAAAACTTGACGTTCGTTTCTCAACACAAAGGTGTATTTATTTCCTTTCCACACTATCCATTGTCTGTAAAAAATAAAGCTTACAGAACAAACTTGTCTGTCAAAGAAACATTGTAAAAAAGTTATTGGCATTCTGTTTCAACGCACCTAAGACTTTTAAATATAGACGGGTGACTTTTTTTTATCAGAAAAATTAGGTTTGGTAAAAAAAAAAATAAAAAGCTCCTTTACAGAGCCATAACAATTGAAAAACTGAACACATAATTTTTACAGTTTCATTTTTCAAGCAACATCTGCAGAATTTAAACGAACATTTCAGTACGGCGTCAACCGTACCATATATAGTAGAACTATTGTAATCAGAAAAAACCATCGTATTTCATTATTTCCAACTTGTGAAATGTTTATTACAGAGAAATATACACGTATATATAAATATGGCCCAGCAACGTTTCGACCTTCTACTCAGGTCTTCATCAGGAGGAGAAAATAACGATAGGCCTGCGATGGTTTTATTGTCTTGAATTTTTTACGTTCTACGGTAATTCCTGTACGCTGAATTCGAAAATGATATCCATTTTTCTTCATCACGTACAGATTTTTCACAAAACGTCATAACGAAATACATACAAGAAAGACCATAACACGTAATTTTGAGACTAAAAGACGTAGATTTCACAAAAAATTCAGGACAAATGATGTTGCATATTCGTCTGACATCAATGTTCTTCATTTTTCTTCAGTTTGTAGTTTTGTTAA
>NW_013670060.1:35066-49977 GCF_000517525.1 Limulus polyphemus | reverse complement strand
AATAAAATCTATAGTATTTAGTAAATATTTCTGATAATGTTGCAACATTTGTCGTTCTAATATTGCAATAAAAACCTATAGTATTTAGTAAATATTTATAATAATGTTGCAACACTTGTCGTTCTAATATTGCAATAAAATCTATAGTATTTAGTAAATATTTCTGATAATGTTGCAACATTTGTCGTTCTAATATTGCAATAAAATCTATAGTATTTAGTAAATATTTCTGATAATGTTGCAACATTTGTCGTTCTAATATTGCTATAAAACCTATAGTGTTTAGTAAATATTTACATTGTCGCAATAATCTTTTTTTTTTATTATCGCGCTGACTATTTATATATATATATAGTTGCAAACAATATTACTTCAGAACGAATAGCCTCCAGTGGCACAGCGGTATGTCTGGGGATTTACAACGCTAGAATCTGGGTTTCGATACCCGTGGCGGGTAGAGCCCTTGTGTAGCTTTGCGCTTAATTCCAAACAAACAATCTAACAGAACGAATTTTGTCTAACAGGTCATGGTTTTATTTACCTTTCAAACTTCTGAAGATCATATAAATTAAGACGAAAACATATTTAAACGGAATGTAAGCAAGTTAGAAGGGAAAGAGTCGTCTGGTTCAACGAACACAAAAGATACAATGATGATTTACAATTAAATGAGTTGTGACTCGGATTTGGTATGCAGTAAGACTTTGTTGTATGACATTAGATAAAGAATATGTTGAAGCGTAACGTGCTCTCACATTCAAACTACAGAACAGCCAAGGAAGGAATCAATTGTTCAATTTCTTGGTTCGTAATTCTACGAACCAGTATGCATGTTGCGAAGCTGCTTGTTTACTTCAAAATTTCACGCAAAACTATACAAAGGTTATCAGCCGTCCCTAATTTTGAGTTGACAGACAACAAGGAATGGCAAACTAGTCAACAGCACACACACTATCAACTCTCATGCGATCCATTTCTGGTCGAATAGTGCACGTGATTTAACTCGTTGTGCACCCATTGTTGTAAAGTGTTGAGGGCATTTTCGCGACAACTGGTGGCGAATCTTTAATTATCTAATACGTGCTAGTCACCAGGCTGTGTTCGGCCCTTTCTGTGGTGAAATATATATTCAGAAGTAATTATACACAGTACATTTTTTTTTGTATTGTTTGTAAGGTCAGAATGACCCGTGTGTAAAGCTAAGACGCCATACTCACTCAAAAAATTCGTAGAAGCTCGTTTAATTTTGAAAATCGTTATGTCATCATACTTTATAAATGTGGGTGGGTCAGTCATCTTTATTCCCTATATTGTCTGGTTATTATGGGAAAAATATATTACTTACAACGATGTCCCTTCAATTTTAGGCCCGACTAAAATATTCAATGATCAGTTCATAAATTAAAATATATAGATAACTCTTTCTTGTTTGTTTGTTTGTAATTAAGCACAAAGATACACGCTCAGCTATCTGTGCTATGTCCACCACGGGTATCGAAACCCGGATTCTAGCGTTATAAGTCCGCATACATACCGCTGTGCCACTGGGGGGGGGGGGTAACTCTTTCTTGTAAAAGTCAAATAATTTTACAAGCATGTAAAGTAAGTCCATGTAGTTACATAAATATGTTACGATGTCATGGTTACTTAGAAATTGCGGAAATTCCTAACCAAATAAAATCGTTCAGCTTTAAAACTTTAAACATTACGTTGTTATTGCTTTAACCACATGATTTATAAAAAGAAGAAACAAAAAACAAACAAAGAAACATGTTATAAAGTGTAACTGAAACTTCGAAATAATGACATTAGAAAAAATAGGTATAAAAAGTGTTAGGGAATTATTACAATTGCTGTTGGTGGTAGTGGAGTCTTGTTGGTTTTCTGTATTGGTGGTAGTTGAGTCTTGTTGGTTTTCTGTGTTGGTGGTAGTGAAGTATTGTTGGTTTTCTGTATTGGTGGTAGTTGAGTCTTGTTGGTTTTCTGTGTTGTTGGTAGTGAAGTATTGTTGGTTTTCTGTATTGGTGGTAGTTGAGTCTTGTTGGTTTTCTGTGTTGTTGATAGTGAAGTCTTGTTGGTTTTCTGTGTTGTTGGTAGTAGAATCTTGTTGGTTTTCTGTGTTGGTGGTAGAGGAGTCTTCTTGGTTTTCTGTGTTGGTGGTAGTGGAGTCTTGTTGGTTTTCTGTGTTGTTGGTAGTAGAGTCTTGTTGGTTTTCTGTGTTGGTGGTAGTGGAGTCATGTTGGTTTTCTGTGTTGTTGGTAGTAGAGTCTTGTTGGTTTTCTGTATTGGTGGTAGTTGAGTCTTGTTGGTTTTCTGTGTTGTTGTTAGTAGATTCTTCTTGGTTTTCTGTGTTGTTGGTAGTAGAGTCTTCTTGGTTTTCTGTATTGGTGGTAGTGGAGTCTTGTTGGTTTTCTGTATTGGTGGTAGTTGAGTCTTGTTGGTTTTCTGTATTGGTGGTAGTTGAGTCTTGTTGGTTTTCTGTATTGGTGGTAGTTGAGTCTTGTTGGTTTTCTGTGTTGTTGGTAGTGGAGTTTTCTTGGTTTTCTGTGTTGTTGGTAGTGGAGTCTTGTTGGTTTCTGTGTTGGTGGTAATGGAGTCTTGTTGGTTTTCTGTATTGGTGGTAGTAAAGTCTTGTTGGTTTTCTGTGTTGGTGGTAGTGAAGTATTGTTGGTTTTCTGTGTTGGTAGTGGAGTCTTGTTGATTTTCTGTGTTCGTGGTAGTGGAGTCTTCTTGATTTTCTGTGTTGGTGGTAGTGGAGTCTTGTTGATTTTCTGTGCCGTGCCCACCAAGAATATCGAAACCCAGTTTCTAGAGTTATAAGTCCGCAAAACTTCTCGCTGTATTACTAGGGGCTCTTCATGTAGATATTATGAAGTATGGAATGACAGATTCACGAAGTTTTTCTTATAACATTAACAATGGTCTATTTTAGTAACCTGTGTTTTATCGTCTTTTGTTATTGTTGTTGTAAGTAAAGCCAGCTTCACGAATTTTTACTTGTAACATTAACAATGGTCTATTTTAGTAACCTGTGTTTTATCGTCTTTTGTTATTGTTGTTGTAAGTAAAGCCAGCTTCACGAAGTTTTACTTGTAACATTAACAATGGTCTAGTTTAGTGACCTGTGTTTTATCATCTTTTGTTATTGTTGTTGTAAGTAAAGCCAACTTCACGAAGTTTTACTTGTAACATTAACAATGGTCTAGTTTAGTAACCTGTGTTTTATCGTATTTTGTTATTGTTGTTGTAAGTAAAGCCAGTTTCACGAACTTTTACTTGTAACATTAACAATAGTCTGTTTTAGTAACCTGTTTTTTATTGTCTCTTGTTATTGTTGTTGCATGTAAAGCCCTTCCACAATTATACCCTAGTTTCGTGTGTTTGCTTTGTTTGTGCTGCACTATTTGTTTTTATTTTAAATGATCAAAACAAGAACTTATAGTTATGGAGATAATTGTGCTCCTTATTTATTCAGGTAAATAACTGTTGTATTATCTTTATAGACACGTTAGTAGCGGCCTAGTCTACAAATCAGCTCTAACCCACAAAGATCAAATACGTCTTACTCGATAAATGCTAAGCCTTTTCTTCGATTCATACTAGGACTTCCTAAGATAATGATATTGTGTCCATCGTGGCAGCGACAAAAAATAGCACACATAATAGTTCATAGCTTTCCTTGGACGTTTAAATTGAATTGTGTAGTGGCTGATTTTGGTCGGTTTTGGTGTGCACGCCTGGATTTCGATTAGCTTGTATCTTATTTTTGTAGCAATCAAAACTAAAATCGCAATCTGAGGATCGTGGGTGCAAATTCAGTCCCCGTGGGACGTTATAATGTAATGGTCAATCCCACAATTCGTTGATGGTGGATGGTGTTGATTAGTTGCCTTATCTTTAGCCTATCACTTTTTAAATTAAATTTTTTTAGACTTCAAAACAAATAAAAGCAACGAAGGTGGATACCAAATCAATATTCTTATCGATAATTATTATTTGATTTGTTTGAAAATGAAGTATATAAACATACATAAACATTTTAGGGTAAATAATATTAATTACATAGGTGTACATATTTCTTGAATGCCTATGTTTTACTTTTTATTTGTGTAAGTAAAGCGTTATGTTAGTTAATCATTTTTACTGGCAATGTGAGATGTGTTTCCTCCAGTCAAAACGATGTAAACTATATTGTTATAACACTTTTCAACAAGGTATGATAAAGTTAAATCCACGCGGTTATTAATATTTCTAATTCACATAAACATTATATTTCTATGTGATTATAACGAACAATAAAAGATGTTGTTTTAGGCCAAAGCTACACAATGGGCTATCTGCGCTCTATACACCATGGGGAATAGATTCTAATGTCGTAAGTTCGTAAACTTACCGCTTACTCATCTGGGTACCATAAGAAAAGTAAAAATGCGTATCTGTTAAATAAAACAGATCGAACTCGGTCCAATAGTTAACATGCTGGACTGTGGATCCATGGTTCGCGCCCCAACCAAAAAAATAGATCACGCTCCGCTCCTCACTTTGAGGCCGAGATGCGTTATAAGAGCAACGGTTAAATCTCACTATCTGGTTAGAGCAGCTCATGAGTTGACGGTGGGTGGTATTAACTAGCTTCCTTCCCTCTAGTCTATCACTTCAAAATTAGAGACTTCTAGCGCAGATAGCCCTCGTGCAGCTTAGCGCAAAATTCAACGAACAACAACAACTATCAAGTGTCATTTGTTAAAACTTCAAATTTTGAAATACCAGCTGTTGTCGTAAGGGATATAGAGGCCTCTCAGTAAACATAACTTTAATTTTGTGTTGGCTAGCCATTACTTATAGAAGATTAAAGATACATAACGGCCTTCAAAATTATTGCACGTTCAATGACCCCGTTATGTTTTCTTTTTTCGACTTCGTGGATAGAATAAAACTGAAGAGCTCACGTATTAAACACTACAGTGGTTTAATATTACAGTATTAAACATTACAGTGGTTTAATATTACAGTATTAAACATTACAGTGGTTTAATATTACAGTATTAAACACAACAGTGGTTTAATATTACAGTATTAAACACTACAGTGGTTTAATACTACCGACCGTGTAAATAAAACAGTCATACTTAACACATTTGTGTTCTACCGACCATGTGAATAAAACAGTCATACTTAACACATTTGTGTTCTACTGACCGTATAAATAAAAGTCATACTTAACACATTTGTGTTCTACCGACCGTGTAAATAAAACAGTATTACTTAACACATTTGTGTTCTACCGACCGTGTAAATAAAAGTCATACTGAACACATTTGTGTTCTACCGACCGTATAAATAAAAGTCATACTGAACACATTTGTGTTCTACCGACCGTGTAAATAAAACAGTCATACTTAACACATTTGTATTTGACATTTATACGTTTTCTCCCACTTTATTCTAATTTTTTGTTCTCTTTAGGCCAGAGTCTTACACACTTGCCTACATCCCGCTAGGTTCGCATTTTGATAAACAAAACCTCACTTGTAGATATTTTGAAATAATGATAGAAAATAATAAAATATTTCTAATCCTCTTACTCCACATTGTTTCACAATAGATCACGCAAGTGTATAGCGATGGTATTTTACAAAGTGTAATTTATTAATGAAATAGCCCCCTGGTGGCTGAGCGATAAATCTGACGGCATATAACGTTAAAAAACGAAGTAACAAAGCTAATGAAATAAGACTTTGTCCATGCTTCAAATACGTTGATTTCCCGAATCTATACTTTTTGTCCTCGGGAAGATGCGTAAAACGAAACCTGTTGGAACGACAACCTATGCATTTATTGATTTGTCGTGAAGCTTTGAACATCATCCATAATTATTGTCATGGTAACGAAACGCGTTAGTCACGGTAACTTCAACAGCCCGTATATCTTCATACTCACAAGCGAGATAAGCCTACAACGGATCGAACTTGGCTAGCCATAAGGGTAGGCTAGTACTAAACCGATTAGGCCAGTAATTACATCCCTTAATTGCATGCCCGAGTGTAGTTAATAGAATTAACACATAGCGTTGAATCAAGTTTAAGTCTATGACACGTGAAGCATACTTAACACTAGATATACGCAAATAAATAACACCACGAAGTAGCTGTGACAAAGCTCATAATTTTACAAATTTATTATTGTAACATCAAGGGCGTCCGTCATTAAGGGGTACAGGGGCGACGGCCCTCAATCTCAGGCGGAAGGGCAAATGGCAGTTTTTATGAGATATTTCTAGTCATGCTGGACTAACACATACACACATTGCGTCGCAGCCCAATAGGGGAGGCAAAGACGCGCTTCGTACCGTGGGGCCGTGGGGGCGCTTTAACAACGTTTGTTTGTTTGTAATTAAGCACAAGGCTACACAATGGGCTATCTGTGCTCTGCCCACCACAGGTATCGAAACTCGGTTTCTAGCGTTGTAAGTTCGCAGACATACCTCTGTGCCACTGGGGAGGGGGGGCAATGTAAGAACGACTGTCAAACAAATCACACTATTTAACCAAAAAAAGAAAAGGTTGGCGGTGGGTGCTGTTGACTGGCTGCTTTCCTTCCAGTCTATCGGCTCAGATTTAGTAACGGCTATGCACCATTGAGAGCTCTGTTGTAGCTTTTAGCTAAAATGATTAAACTAACAACAAACTAATAAATGTTTATATTGATTTTAGATAACCACCAATATCTCAAGTTAATATATTTTTTTTATTTGCGTGTATGTCACACTACGCGAACATTGTCGTGCCGAATAAATTTTTATATCCACTTAAAACGCAACGTGAAGACGTAATTTTATTTATGACATAAACGCTCTGCACGCAAGAGATCACGTTACTAAAATTGATTGAATTCGAGTGAGAGGAATTACAGGTAAAGCAAATACTTAAGACAACTACTCATAAAAACATCAATTGAAAAGCAAGGTTTGTTATCCATGAAAAGTTAAAATTATGAGTATTTTTAACTGAATAAGGCACGGTTATTACAACGAGCGCGTTTTTTCTTTGATATTAATGAATCTGAAAATGTCTAATTATATTTACAAAAGAAAATTGTTTTGTCAACAAATCGTCTTAAAACCAGTGAATTAAGTGTTTCTTCGGGGATCGTTGCTTTCAAGTTAAAACCTACACAGAAATATAAAGTTGATGGCTTTATAGCGTGTGCGTCATCAAGGTTAACTCAGCAAAGAAATGCAAGCCCGCTTAAATATTCTTCTACTATTATTTTCTCACCATTCGATAAAGGTATGAAAGAATATTTTTTGCAAGATTTGGCACAAGAATTTGGGATTTTTACACTTGATATACCTTTGAACTAGGAATGTCCAGCTTGTAGGTTTTTGGCTCTGATTTAGAATGAAAAATGACCTAAAGTTGGTAATTGTAGGACAGGGTGTTGTGAGTATAGAGATGAGTCTTGGTAAGTGTAGAACACAGTATTTGAAAGTATAAACCTGAGTGTTGGGAAGTATAGGGAAGAGTGTTGTAAAGTGTAGAACAGTGTTGTTAAGTGTAGGACAGAGTGTTGTTAAGTGTGTGACAGAGTGTTGTTAAGTGTAGGACAGAGTGTTGTTAAGTGTAGAACAGAGTGTTGTTAAGTGTAGGACAGAGTGTTGTTAAGTATAGGACAGTGTTGTAAAGTGTGTGACAGAGTGTTATTAAGTGTAGGACAGCGTGTTGTAAAGTGTGTGACAGAGTGTTGTTAAGTGTAGAACAGCGTGTTGTTAAGTGTAGGACAGAGTGTTGTTAAGTGTAGGACAGAGTGTTGTTAAGTGTGTGATAGAGTGTTGTTAAGTGTGTGACACAGTATTGTTAAGTAGAGAACAGAGTGTTGTTAAGTGTAGGACAGAGTGTTGTTAAGTGTAGAACAGAGTGTTGTTAAGTGTAGGACAGAGTGTTGTTAAGTGTAGAACAGAGTGTTGTTAAGTATAGGACACAGTGTTCTTAAGTGTAGAACAGAGTGTTATTAAATGTAGGACAGAATGTTGTTAAGTGTAGAACAGAGTGTTGTTAAGTATAGGACAGAGTGTTGGTTAAGTGTAGAACAGAGTGTTGTTAAGTATAGGACAGAGTGTTGTTAAGTGTAGGACAGAGTGTTGTTAAGTGTAGGACAGAGTGTTGTTAAGTATAGGACAGAGTGTTGTAAAGTATAGGACAGAGTGTTGTTAAGTGTAGAACAGAGTGTTGTTAAGTATAGGACAGAGTGTTGTTAAGTATAGGACAGAGTGTTGTTAAGTGTAGGACAGAGTGTTGTTAAGTGTAGGACAGAGTGTTGTTAAGTATAGGACAGAGTGTTGTTAAGTATAGGACAGAGTGTTGTTAAGTGTGTGACACATTGTTGTTAAGTGTAGGACAGAGTGTTGTTAAGTGTAGGACAGAGTGTTGTTAAGTGTAGGACAGAGTGTTGTTAAGTGTAGAACAGAGTGTTGTTAAGTATAGGACAGAGTGTTGTTAAGTGTAGGACAGAGTGTTGTTAAGTGTAGGACAGAGTGTTGTTAAGTGTAGGACAGAGTGTTGTTAAGTATAGGACAGAGTGTTGTTAAGTGTAGGACAGAGTGTTGTTAAGTATAGGACAGAGTGTTGTTAAGTGTAGGACAGAATGTTGTTAAGTGTAGAACAGAGTGTTGTTAAGTGTAGGACAGAGTGTTGTTAAGTGTAGGACAGAGTGTTGTTAAGTGTAGGACAGAGTGTTGTTAAGTATAGGACAGAGTGTTGTTAAGTATACTACAGAGTGTTGTTAAGTGTAGGACAGAGTGTTGTTAATATTCTTACCATTACATTACGCGCTAACATTCAGCACGTCCTCGCTAAGTAAGGTCGCATGATGAACACGTGATTTATTATACCACCGTTTCAGGTCACTTGATGAACACGTGATTTAGTATACTACCGTTTTAGGTTACTTGATGAACACGTGATTTAGTATACTACCGTTTTAGGTTACTTGATGAACACGTGATTTAGTATACTACCGTTTTAGGTTACTTGATAAACACGTGATTTATTATATCGCCATTTCAGGTCACTTGATGGACACGTGATTTAGTATACTACCGTTTTAGGTCACTTGATGAACACGTGATTTACTATACTACCGTTTTAGTTCACTTGATGAACATGTGATTTACTATACCACCGTTTCAGGTCACTTGATGAACACGTGATTTACTATACTACCGTTTTAGTTCACTTGATGAACATGTGATTTACTATACTACCGTTATTAACAAAACCTTAATAAAGCGTTCGGGCAAAAAGCACCTTAAACAGTAAAAATTCAGTTCAAACAACACTTTAAAACCTTTACTATTGACTGCTAAGGCTGTACACATGTAAAAATGTACAAAATAAGCACGCGTGGTAGACCTACAAGGGAAAAGAAAATCTGGTGAAAATTCTTATTATTATTATTCTCTTGCCAGCCTACAACAAAAACGGCTTGGTACGTTGCACCCAAACCTTTTGTATAATACTAAATAAGGTACTGCTAAGGTTGTAGGGATATTGAAAAGTAGATTTGTTTCTCTATATTCTACATAAGCTAAAAAACATCATAATTCTAGTGCAAACGGTGTTATCATTACCCCTTGAAGTTAGCTTTCTTATGAACATTTGGTGTTCCTTTAAAAGCTTAAGTACACATTGAAACAGGAATTACCAGCCAATAATAGATGAACATTAGATGACTGTAACATGTAGATACTCAATTATTTGTACACTATACAATCGCTGTCTTTATGGAGCCAACCCCTATATTAGGTATGAAGTGAAGGAGTAAAAAAAAATCAATACACATTATATTATATTTTATTACACACATTCGTAGAATAATTACTTTAAAAGGCACGAAAGTTTATTTAAAATGATGTTTTAAACGTATGTTTTACTTGAAAAGGCGACTTTTCCAGGGAAACTGGTAAAAATTTTATTCGCGATTAGTGGGGTTTGTGTCTTGATCTAAGCATATATTTGCCCATTGTTATGCATTATATATATAAAGAGAATTTAGTTACACAGAAACTATAAAGTGCTCACTATATTCTCAAACAAATCCCCATGACTATCTCCAGCTGAAGCTTAACATTTTATATCTCGAACTAATGCGATCAAATAGTCAATAGCTACAGTAAATCATCATGAACGTATCTGATAGCGACTAGCTGTTTATTTTCATTACAATGCACAAATTTAGCTACCATATCAAGTAATCCTTTGCCCATATAGTTGTGCATACAAAAACCAGCAAACAAGATCAATAAAAAATTGGGAATTTAAAAATCTGCAAATAGGGATCGTAAAAAGAAAGTAAGGAATTAAGGCTGGAAATACTGTAGACATTATTTACTCAGACTACAAATCCCTATTTTGACTTCACCAAATGTAATTTTAGGTAAGAGCATGGAGCCAAAATAGGGATTTGTAGTTTGAGTGAATAATGTCTACATTATCTCCAGCCTTGTTTGCTTACTTTTCTACGACCCCTACTTGTCGATTCTCAGCTTTTTTTTATTTAGGATACATAAATATTGACGAAAAACAGCGAGAACGACACACAATATACTTACAACACCCAGAAATTCTAATATTATTAGTGATATAATAAAAACGTAATGATTCATATTATCCAGTATATTATTTTAAAAGTCTGTGTCTTCTATATTTGCAGCTTTATCTATATTACGTAAACCATTTTTCCTGAAAACATATATTTCGGTAAACTATACATAACATGGAACAGGATATCAGTGACAGTGCATGAGACAATTAGATCATTTTAGATGTCTTGTAAGTAAACTCGTATCTTATTCTTTCTTTAATATTAGTTAATTAATTAATATAGCATTGGTTAAAAAGTTTAATATATATATGTAGCATATCTGTTTTTATTAGTTTATTATGTACATTCTTTATGGAGATTATTTTGCATTATTAGCTTAAGTACTTGAATTTAGGACTAACCAAAGTCTCCTGAGCTGATTGAACTTCGTGAAATACTATTGGGATTACGCCCGAAAATAGCGCTAAAAGCGATGGTACCTAAATTATGAATCAGTGCATTTTAATTATTATAAGTTTCTGTTTCATTCACTGAATACACGAAGTTTAATCAGGTTTAATGAATTGGCTAGATTGTTTATTAACTTCATTGTTAGTTTTGACCTGTTTAGATAGCGATCGCTTTGATCAGAGGGTATTGTTAGTTTTTACCTATATAAATAGCTTGCTTTTACAAAAAATTATTGTTAGTTCTGGTTTATATAGATAGCTTGCTTTGATCAAAAGGTATTGTTAGGTTTTACCTATGTAAATAGCTTGCTTTAATCATAATTTATTGTTAGTTCTGGTTTATATAGATAGCTTGCTTTGATCAGAAGGTATTGTTAGTTACGACCTATGTAGGTAGCTTGCTTTTATCATAATTTATTGTTAGTTCTGGTTTATATAGATAGCTGGCTTTGATCAGAAGGTATTGTTAGTTATGATCTATATAAATGGCTTGCTTTGATCAGAAGGTATTGTTAGTTATGACCTATGTAGGTAGCTTGCTTTTATCAGAATTTATTGTTAGTTCTGGTTCATATAAATAGCTTGCTTTGATCAGAAGGTATTGTTAGTTATGACCTATGTAGGTAGCTTGCTTTTATCAGAATTTATTGTTAGTTCTGGTTTATATAGATAGCTTGCTTTGATCAGAAGGTATTGTTAGTTATGATCTATGTAGGAAGGATATTTTGACCAGAAGTCATTGATAATACACATGTAAAAATTCCAAACAGTATTAAAATAGCTACTAGACCGAATTTTACAGACTTTACTTCGACAATTTAGAATTTAAATATCTCCAAACTGTGTGTAATTGGATTTTTTTAAATAAATATATCCAAATT
Organism: Limulus polyphemus; assembly: GCF_000517525.1. Taxonomy (NCBI): domain Eukaryota; kingdom Metazoa; phylum Arthropoda; class Merostomata; order Xiphosura; family Limulidae; genus Limulus; species Limulus polyphemus. The sequence goes on along the minus strand of NW_013670060.1, from coordinate 38,045 downwards.
CTCCTGAGTTAAATTATGCTATAACAAGGTTTATTCCCTCTCTCTCTCAGTTTAATGCCTTTATTATTTCCTCTCGTTCCTGAGGTCACGTGGTGACGTTAAGACTTGGCACTTGTGAACAGTAAACAGTTTATAAATGAGATTTGTTTGACACGAAATAACAAAAACTAGAATTATTCAGCACAAGAACTAGAGAAAAGAAGGGTTTACTGAAAATGCACGGTGTCTGTTTATTTCGAAAGGATCATCTTATTTCAGTTACTTTACTATTTTTTATTTTGGCTTTTTGCCGGCAGCATTACGCCCTTAATCCCTCTGGGTTTACGAAATCCTAATTTTTAGTTCCTAATTCCGTATATCTTTTAACCTCTTAATTCTTGAAAAGGCCATTTAGTAAGAAAGATTAAAGTGACTAAAATATGGGAGAAATATAGTTCGAAAAAATTATTGCCAATAGTTCCAAAATTTATTGTTATACTTTTTAATAAGGTAGTTATTATTTTGATACTTGGTTAATGAAGTACTAATTTGATATGCCAAATATATCAAGTACTTTATTGGTTAACTAGAATATTAATATACATATTATGTATATACTAATTATGTTAATTAATGTTTTGGTGCTGGATAGATTAATCAGTGTTTTGAAATTCAAATTCCAAACTTCTTTACTAAAAAATAATTACTTTATTTTCAGAACTAATTTAATAAATTTAGAAAAACAAAACTAAATGCGTGTCCTTTAAGATATACGAAAAATATAATCCAGTAGTTAATTCAATGAGTTCAAGTAATTTCGTAAAACGCTGAAATAGCTCTATATAAAGAGTCATAATCGAGACAGACATAACTCCCATAATTTATGCCGTCCGACATTCTTCAACTTTTGTTGCCTATACAACAATAAAACTTCATTTTTTTTTTAGAGAGAAGTTTAACATGAGACTGTAAGCTAGTCAGTAAAACGTTAAACGCGTAAATCTAAACACGCTGGTTTGTTTGAAAGAAAACAAACACCAAATTTATTTTCTTATGTATGTCAGTTTTTGATTAATAAAATACGGTCGCGAGTGTATATTTTATATAATGGTCATATACCGTCATGATATGTTTGTGTGTTTTGTGCTGATGCTTGGAAATGGTCGTAGGATTTTAGTGTAACACATATAAGTCAGTTTTCTAATAAAAAAAAGTACCTTAAAGTTGATCGCGAGAAAACAGAAATTAGACAATCAGTAGAATGAGCAGTGTGTGTGTGTGTGCGTAGCGATAGACTGTTTGTTTGTTGTTAAGCGCAAAGGCACACAATGAGCCGTTTGCGCTGTGCCCACCACGGGTATCGAAACACGATTTTTAGCGACATAAGCACAGAGACTTTCCGCTGAGACACTGGTAAGGGGGGCACATCGATAAATAGTGTCTATACATATGATTGGTTTAGTTGTTGCTAAGCGCATCTCTCCAAAAATGGGCTGTGCTCATCACGGGTATCGAAAGCTAATTTTCAGAGTCGTAAACTTGCAGATTTATCACTGGGCCTCTTGGGGGCTTCGATCGGTTCATCAAGACAACATTGAAAACATTTTTCTTCTTGGTTATGATGGTTATTTGCATTTCTTCCTTTTTATTCACTAATTTATCGTTAAATTGGTCAATGTATTTTTGTTAAGTATGACATACTTATTTGAAATTTAAATGGGAAGTTTCTTTTTTTATACGTTGAACCAGAAATATTTAATTCTTTGATTGGAAAATACTAGAAAAAAAAATCCTTTTAGCGCATTAAGTTTCTAAGGCGATAGTAAAGTAAGCTTACGGACTTCTAATACTAAAATCCGAAGTTTAATTCCCCGCGATGGACACAGAAGACGGACCAATGTGGCTTTGTTCTAAAACAACCAACAAGAAAAGTCCTTAATATATCATGTGTTCTCTGTTTTTTTCTTACTAGCTATTCGAAGAAATTCTCGAGAAAAGTGTTATTTCTATTCTTCATATATAAGTTATTTTTAATGTTATTGTTTTTAGTTTTTTTTTACTTTCTTATGATAATAAATCTTATCTCTTCCACTAACTGTTGTTTTTGTTGAGGATTTTTATTCTATAGTTTTGGAATATCACGAGTACAGTACATATGTTATGAGAACGTGGCGTGTGCGTTTGATATCTATTTCATCATCCTGCTACACAATTCATAGCATCAGACACCTCAATGTTGATCTTACTTTGTGCTGATGATGATGCTGTGGCTACTAATTGCTAAACCATGCTTAACAACAAAAATAAACAGCACATACAGAATAGTAGTCAACAAATTAAGTTTAGTTAATAACATTCCAAATCTGTCTCCAATTTGTTTTCCAATCCCAAGTCTGAAATACAAGAAGTTCAGAGATGACCATTAAACGACAGAGAACCTTACTACCCACCGATTCAGTTCATGTACAAGGCAAAACAATATTCGAATTAAATATTAGCAAACTTGTATTATTTCAGTGGTTTTATTGTGTTTTTAATTATTAAGTTATTGTGCTGCATTGTTCAATTGTTCATTCTCGGAAAACGTCTCTGTAGTAGTAAATTCAAGCAATATTTGTCTTGTTAACTAGAGGTTAAGAACTTCGAACATTCATGAGAAAATTGATTAGTTGTTTATGAGCTTTATTATTTTTTTCACCAATAAATATTGGACGAAAATCGATTTGTCCAAATAATTCATTGTTCATTCGCGAGTAACAAACAACTTATAGTTTTAATAATAAGTCATTGCACTCACAGATGTCAACGAGAGATGTCTACGAGAGAGAAAATATGTCATTTTACCAATAAAACGTTTTTAAAAAGATAGGCGATAAATTGATTTTGAGAAATAAAAATTAACTTCTGACAAAAGTGTACACTCAAACCCCAGAATAACCAAGGAAAGTCGCCCTTCTTATAAGAAATGCATATTTTCCCCAGAATTACCAAGGAAAGTCG
>NW_013670060.1:30447-34066 GCF_000517525.1 Limulus polyphemus | reverse complement strand
CAATCGGCGAGTTTGTATATTTTAAATTTCTAATAGCCTTGTGGTTAAGGCGTTTGACTCACAATCTGAAGGTCGCGAGTTCGAATCCCCGTTACACCGAACATGTTCGCCCTTTTAGCCATGGGAGTGTTATAACGTTATGATCAATTTCACTATTCGTTGGTAAATGAGTAGCCCAAAAGTTGACGGTGGGGGGTGTTGACTAGCTGTCTTCCCTCTAGTCTATCACTGCTAAATTATGGACGGCTAGCACAGATAGCCCTCCTGTAGCTTTGCGCGAAATTCAAAACAAAACCCAATCCAAATTTAAAAATTCTATGTCGCGGTACATATGCGCATTAAATAGGAGTATATTAGAATACTATATATAAAGTTTTCTATTTAAAAAAAAAAGACTTAAAAGAAACACATTTCAGTGCCTACCACATTCAAAGATTGTTCGTGTGTAAACATATTATCGTAGATGATGCGTACATGTTACCGTATTCGTTTTTACTTTGCCTTGTTTTTAAGCTGAAGTAAACACAAGTTTTCGTGTTAACACCAACATGGGTTCAACAGAAGAAACAATAAAGCTGTTATTGATCACGCTGATAGTTGATATACAACTGGTAATGAGTTTCAACACTTTAAACATTGTTCTTCTATCACATTGTTGCAAAAGAAACTTTGTGAGATTAAGACAAAACTATTGTTACAAGTAGTGCTTAGTTTAAGCTGCAGATTATAATAGCCTCGTCGTAGTCGCCTTACCTTTAGTCGGTCACAAATTTTATAAGCAGACGAGTTTCTTGTAGCGAATGAGAAAATTCCAAAATTCAACTTACCTAAAAATAAAACGAAAATTAAAAACAATTAGTTAATCAACGAAGAATTTCATTATTTTACAAATATTGTACAATCCAAATAAATACGCAATAATGAAAAAATAAATACGCAATAATGTAATATTTTCTTAGGCCTTTTTTTCTTTTACTTTACGTTGAAAATCGACGTCTATGGGCTGAAGGCTAAAAAAATATATAGATTTTTTTTCTCTAGTTATTCACAACCATGAGTCATTAGTTGAAAAATAAAAGAACAAAAGTAATCGGAACAGATGTGATCTTGCTTACATTGAAACACATATATTCACCCCGTTATATATTTTAAAAATGTTTGATAGAATCTAGCAACCAGGTTGTCTTTCCCTTGATTTGTTTATAAGAGTCATTATTTTCACCTTTATATTTGAGAGGTTTATTTCGAGATGATAACTTTGGGTATGAAAAACTGTACTGTTTTAGACATACGCGTAAAAAAAGTACATAAATATAGCGAAATACGACCAGGTCCTGATTATACACATACTGCGCCTTCGGCACTCGAATGTCTTGCACTATAGGAGTCACCATATAAAATCCCTCTCATACTCAGAAAAGATTCTGAGAGGAAGCTTCTCTTTATATATATATATATATATATTTACATATATATATCTTTATTTAAAAGCAAAGCAAACGTATAATTCAAGATGTCTTCATGATTGTGTCTAAGATTTCTTTGTTTGTTTGTAGTTAAGCACAAAGCTGCACAAAGGGCTATCTGTGCTCTGCTCAACACGGGTATAGAAACACAGTTTCTAATGTTGTAAATCCGCGGACATACCGCTGTGCCACTGGGGGAGGGGGGGGGTCTTGTATCTGAGAAATTTCCCAACTGTAACCCCAAAAATATTGAATTGTTTTTGTACCGTTCGACCAGTGGTGTCCATATATTGCAAAGTATTGAAAATTCTTTCTGTTTTTATCTGTTACAACACTGATAGAGTAAACATCTGATCAAATATAAACGGGTGAAATCACTCATTTTCTACTTAAAATGTGTAGGAGACTCTAGCAGAGGTTAGTGGGATTAACTTTGTGACTTGTGTGTTATTAGAGATCCTGTAACCAAGGAAGTAATAGACTCATAAGCAATTTGGTGTTAACAAGTTATTTAGCTTGGTTAGTTGGTTGGTTTAGCGTAAAGCTACATAATGGGCTATCTGTGTTGTGCCGACCAGTGCTATCGAAACCTTAAAGGACAGTGGTAACTCTTCGGATTTACAGTGTTACAATCAGGGGTTCGATTCCCCTCAGTGGATACAGAAGATAGCCTGATGTGGCTTTGCTATAAGAAGATACACGAGAAATCTTAAGCCTTCAGACGTACCGCTGAAACCCAGGGGAGGGGTGTCGAGTAGGTTAGGAAAATGTGCTTAAAACTAATGGATCTCTATGATAATTTTGGGGTTAATCAAATTACAATTCAAACCTTAATATTAAAACATGTTTTCTTGCTTGCTCGTTATTACGCACAAAGCTACATAATGGGTTGTCTGTGCTCTGCTCACAGCGGGCATCGAAACTCGATTTTTAGCGTCATAAGGCCCAGACTTATCGCTGAGCAACCGATGGGAATTAAAAGGGATAAATAAATACTTACACTTTCGATCGTAAAACCAATTAGAGAGAATTTAAGATATGAGCTTCTCACTATATTGTGAGACACGCTTTATAATTGGCTACCTTATTTATTACTATAGTATTTGTCGAAACCACCCTTCTGCAACGTATTTTGATTTTTCAAAAGCAAATCGTATTTATATTCTACTTTTCGTAACGTGGAGGGTATTCAAGGTTAATTTCCTGAAAGCTTGAATTTGCTTGTTTTAGAACGAAGTCATGTAATACATTTTGTTATTTATTTATATATATATATACAGACCAAGAAACACCAGAAAGCATTTTTAGAGGGTCCATAGGGAAATAAACACCCTGTTTTACAGCTTGATATCACGGTTTCGGCTTTATAAGCGAAGCTGCGAAGAACATTTATGGGTTATCTCACTCCACTGGCCGAAATAACGAGAACGTGAAATGGTAGAGGTTCTATATTGAAGCAACAATCCCGTTTACGTCGTAAGTGCTTTCAGCTAAGTAATAAAGTGTTCAGTAGCCACTTCCACTGTGTTTATCTTTTTACAGCTACATAGATTACCTTTTGGTCATTACATATTTTTTCGCGAGTAATTTGCATATTGTATAAAATTAACAAATAAATCATATCGGGTTAATATTTAGTTTAAGATTCTAATGAACCCACCTTAGGAGTTCTGAAAGGCTCTTTTGTAGATTAACTCTTCTGAGGGTGTAGTTGCAGGTTGTTGAAGGATGGAATGACGGATAAATACGGAATATATACAAATATCGATTACGTTTACACTGACTGTAGGCTTGAAAACTATCATAATAACGCCTTTGAGTCATTTTTGCTCTTTTAAATTGCGCATAGTCGCCCACTGGCTCAGTGATAAGTCTGAAGGCTTATTACGCTAAAAATCGGGTTTCGATACCAGATTGAGAGTATATCTTCAGACATACCCGCTGAGCCACTGGGGAAGGGAGAGGGGATTTACTAATAAAAATATTTGGTCAGATGATGTCCACAACTTTGCTATGACCACGTTCATTTACTGGCTACGTCCATAATAGCCGTATATGTGTGGGAAAAATAATAATTTGAATTGTAGGATTAATGAAAATTCTCACAGACTACAAAGTAGAGTTTCTTTATTTGAAATGCTCATTCCCGCCCA
>NW_013670060.1:28562-29823 GCF_000517525.1 Limulus polyphemus | reverse complement strand
TTACCACTATGTGAAATACCATGCAATCAACTGAATACAATAGATGTATGCTGAGTAATTAAGTTTACTTGACATAGTGGCTGAATAAGAAAAGAGCAAGTATGCTATTTACAGTTCCCATGATATGGTGTGAGTGAGTCCAAAAATAATCTAACTGGCCGTTATTTATGCATGAGTAGTGTTTCTGGATATTCAAGCAAAATTAAGTAATACATCAGATATCCAGATATTGCATCTGGAATGACACCAGTACCTCATGGGGATGGTCTTCCAGTGCCACATCAACCAGCGAATTTGGAAACAGAAAAGTTATCCTGCGAAGAAGACAATGAATCATCTTCATCCTCTTCATCTAGTAATTCTACTCCTGTGACACCTCAACATAAACTGCCTCATCTTATTACACAAGAAGAGCTAAATGATCTGATTCGTGACTTGTCTCTTGTTGGATATACATGATTGTTTCATTTCATTTTTAAATTTAATGTGAACGTTATGACTTAGATTGTTTACTTATCGTGGATGTGTTAGTGTTACTGTTGAGGGTTATGGGTCAGTATACCATCACGACTGTTATAATCGTACTGTTGAAGGTTGAGTCCAGACCAAGAGCACAGCAGGTAAAGCCATCATGACCAAGAGCACACAGGTAAAGCCATCATGACCAAGAGCATAGCAGGTAAACCCATCGTGACCAAGAGCACAACAGATAAACCCATCGTGACCAAGAGCACAGCAGGTAAACTCATCGTGACCAAGAGCACAACAGGTAAACCCATCGTGACCAAGAGCACAGCAGGTAAACCCATCGTGAACAAGAGTACAGCAGGTAAACCCATCGTGACCAAGAGCACAGCAGGTAAAAGGTTATATGTTCGAAATTCACGAGCGATTCTGTTGAGGTTTTGATTGACAGTTTTGTGCTAACTTTTCTTATTCCTTCGCAACCTATCGAGAAGAGCTGGTAGAAAATGGACAAGTTGAATAAGAAATTCATTTGTGGATGCATGCTGTTTAATTCTACACAAAAACTTACATAAATCCATAATATTGCAACTTTTCTTGTTAATTCAAGATAGCACAGACAACATCAGTGTCCAGTGATGCCAGAAAGTCCCTTTCTATTTTACATGCTGCAATGCCATGATGCAAATGCAACGTTAGCCGATCATCATCTTCTTCTGCACTGGATTGAAGAATAAGATACCTTTCACTAAAATAATGCAGGGTGATAGTTAATCACTATGTCTTCCACCAAGGT
>NW_013670060.1:25084-28003 GCF_000517525.1 Limulus polyphemus | reverse complement strand
TTGAAAGGTCACCATGTTGGAAGTAATGGTCCTGAAGTATCCATGCTGACAGGAAGTGTAGAACCAGTTCCTCTGATATCTAATGAAGAAGTTTTGAAAGGTCACCATGTTGGAAGTAATGGTCCTGAAGTATCCATGCTGACAGGAATGTAGAACCAGTTCCCCTGATATCTAATGAAGAAGTTTTGGAAGGTCACCATGTTGAAGTAATGGCCCTGAAAGTATCCATGCTGACAGGAATTGTAGAACCTGTTCCCCTGATCTTAATAGTAACGGGATCTTTGATGCAGCTCCAAAGATCTGGTGCTATCTGGTTTTTACAGATAAAAAACAATGTTAGTTCTTGAACATACGACTGATATTCTGAGCACATTTTCCCACAGAAGTGAAGCAAGCTCACTAAATGTTTTGAACTTTACGACTTTTACTCGTGCATAAGCAACTACAGTCTCGCGGAGTCTGTGCTAACATCAAGATCCTTCTACCTCAATAAAGCTGCTTTCTGCACAAGTCAGACAAACCGGTATTTGTAAAAGAAATAGAGAAGCTACCCCAAATGTGAAGCTACTTGAGCAACTTCCACCGACCACCTTTCCTTACGCAGTTCTCTCCATTTTCTATGCACTAAAAGTAACAAAATATACAGTGAATATGACTCTGTTTTAATGAGAGATGACTTATTATTATTTTTATAAACACGTTATTTATGTACATTCGTTACAGTATGTTTTTCTTAAACTATTGTTATTACGTTTATTTTAGAATAAAGCCTCATAATGGGATATCTACGCTCTTTCCACCATGAGGAATAGAACCCCGAATTTTCACGTTGAAATTCTGTAAACTTACCGCTGACCAATTGGCTAGAGATCTGTTATTAGTTGACCGAAACACGATTGAGTTCCTTATTATTATTTTCCTTTTAATATTAAAGGCCGAACGTGCAATAGTGGTTAACGTGTAGGGTTGCGTAACGAACGGTCCGATGTTCGAGACGTGAAATCGCCGAACACAATCAGCGTTTTTAACTGTTGGCGTGTTATACGAGAGAAAGTCAAACCTATTATTCAAATCAAAGAGACTGACACGTCTCTTACAGCGGCAGGTGCTACTAGCCGGCTGTATTCCCTAGTCAGTATAGTCAGTAGTCCAAAATCAGGGACGGCTATACCTGAACTCTAGAGGTCACTATCTTGGACGTTCAGCCCACTTGTGAATAAGGTGCCGTTTAGATTTAAATTTTCAATTTAAAGTCCTTTTATGTAAAACTTCTATCATTTTTCAGTGGGCCACGTTCAGCCCATAGGGAAATATTCCCACCTATTCCAGCGTCACTGGCAATCAATGTGATGCCATTCGCGCAGAATAAGAGGTGTTGGTATACATGAGTTCGAGTGATTAGATAAAACCTTATACTAAACCAGTGACTTACGCATTCAATAATGTAACCTATTCTACACAAGCAGCGTCATCACAATCACGTGAAAAACCTGTCGAATAACTTTAAAAAGCTCTCTCACTTACTTGAAGTAAGAGCATTAGACGTTATATATCCTGCTATTTACGAAAAGAAAATAGTTTTCAGGTCTACAAATCGCGTTTTCTCGATGTGCCAAAATAAAAACAAATTACATACTGGTGTTAATACATAAAAGTACGTACTTGGTTCGTGGTTTACATGTCAATGCACAAATAGTCCTAAGTTCAGCTACACAGAGAAGATACGTATATTGTCCTTGTTGTTGGAAATGCGTTAAAAAAATCTTCGTTCAATGTAAGAAGTACGATTTTTTTAAAGTTCTATTTTTTCGTTTAAAAAGTAAATATTTTGAATAGAATGCATGATTCCACTGGGTTTTTTTTAGCGTTTTCTTACAAAATTCTACTTGTCAATAATTTCTGAAAAAACAAAACTTTGATATTTATTTTTTATTCCCCTTCTACTAATTGTAAGTAACATCTTTTCGTCTTTTTTTCTTCTCATTATCAAGTTCACAATGCTAAAATTCGGGTTTCGATTCCCCGCGGCGGACAGCATTATGTGGCTTTGCTACAAAATAAACTAATCTACTTATCTGATTACACACGCCATATTTCAGGTTAATAGTTGCTTCACCAAGGTGTATTTATTATTATTGTATAGTGAGCCTTTGATGACTTTCAGGAAATTATACTGAAACTCAGTTTGAACTCTTTAATTAACACTTTGCTTTCAATTTGTAATGTAATTTTAGAGCGTCAGTTTGTTTGTTCATTTGTTAGTTTTTGTGTTAAACACAAAACTACGCAATGGGCTATCTGTGCTCTACTCACAACAGGTATCAGACCCCGATGTTTATCGTTGGAAGCCATTAGATTTGCCGCTGATCTACCGAGAGGCTTACATCTGTCAGACGGCCTACTCCAGCACTGTGTCGACACATACCTCTGCAGGAAATATATATTGTGGTTTACTCACTCTGTAATATCCCTACTGTTACTTGTCGTTCATGTTTTTGAGACGATTTTTGTTTTCGACCCATTTTTCACTTTTGTTTCTATCTGTTATAAAGAAAACCTGTTAGATTCAAATTTAAATTAATCCAAGGTATGGAAATACGAACATAGTACAGTTACATTCATATTTTGACCTATTATAACAAAACTATTATTTTTTACAAATATATATATATATATTCCCTCTGGATTTATCAAACTAAGCTTAACGTATTTCCTCGACTGTGTTAAACTGTTTTATGAGTTCAAAGTTCCTGACTCTTTATTGTTCAGTATATATATGTATATATAACAATGTATGTGCTCGTATATGCATCAATATACGTATATATATATATATATAACAATGTATGTATATATATATATATATATATATAACAATGTACGTATATATATATATACATATATATAACAATTTTGTTC
>NW_013670060.1:17577-24372 GCF_000517525.1 Limulus polyphemus | reverse complement strand
AGGCTTGTGTTGTTATTGTAGTTTTAGTTTTACTTCTTATATGTACTGGTTAAAAACATTGTTTTGTAGGCTTGTGTTGTTATTGTAGTTTTAGTTTTACTTCTTATATGTACTGGTTAAAAAACATTGTTTTGTAGGCTTGTGTTGTTATTGTAGTTTTAGTTTTACTTCTTATATGTACTGGTTAAAAACATTGTTTTGTAGGCTTGTGTTGTTATTGTAGTTTTAGTTTTACTTCTTATATGTATTGGTTAAAAACATCGTTTTGTGAATCGGAGGATTCACTCTTTGCGCCCCATTGTCGCACAGATTTACGCTCCGCACTTTGGGGCAGTGGGTGCACTTTAAAAGTGACGGTTACATTCCACCATTCGGTCATAGAAAAGTAGCCCAAGAGTTAGCGATAGGTGGGGTTAATTAGCTGCCTTCCCTCTAGCCTATTAGTTTGAAACTATTGACGACTATGTACAGATAGCTCTTTCAATTATTTTTTTTTTTGAAGCGACTCAAAATTAAATGAGACATTAATACCTAACGCTTATCGACTTGTTGGAAATACTCGAATAAATCAATGTAATCTTATTATATCCAAGCTTTGGCCTTTTCCTCTGACGTTTTAACTTGTACATTTCGTACTGGGTAGTTCAAGATATTCATAGCTACTTAGAAAATAATTGATTTGGAACGTTTTTATTTAGTATGAAATATAGATTTGTGACCGACTAATGCATGTGATTTCGGTCTTTATTCTGTGTCGCTTAGCAACTGAGACTTGATATCTTTTGTAACTGACAGGCATAAGAAAAAAATCTTATTTCATCCATGAAAATACTTAAGCCGAAAGATTACAAGTTAAACAGTACGGTAGCACCTATTTTCACTTGTTACGTCATATCTTTTACATTTGTTCATTTTTAACTGTGTTTTTTTTATGTTATTGTTTTTTAGACTTAAGTTGTTATTGTAGATTGAGTTTTTATTTTGACGTTATTGTTTCAAAGAAATGTGTTGCGGTTATTGCTTTTAGACGTACGTTGTTGTTAATTTTTACGTTTTTAGTCTTACGTTATTGTTTATATTGTGTTATTGTTACAGCTTTTTTAGTTTTTACGTTATTGTTTTAGACGTGTATTGTTGTTTTTACGTTACTATTTTATAGTGTGTTATTGTTACAGCTTTTTTAGTTTACGTTATTGTTTTAGACATATATTGTTGTTTTTGCGTTATTATCTTTATAGTGTATTGTTGTATTATTAGTTTTTCATTTTTACTTTATTGTTTTAGACGGATATTGTTTTACGATATTATCTTTATAGTGTGTTATTATTACAGCTTTTTTAGTTTTTACGTTATTGTTTTAGACGTGTATTGTTGATTTTACGTTATTATTTTTATAATGTGTTATTCTTACAGCTTTTTAGTTTACGTTATTGTTTTAGACTTGTATTGTTGATTTTACGTTATTATTTTTATAATGTGTTATTCTTACAGCTTTTTTAGTTTACGTTATTGTTTTAGACGTGTATTGTTGATTTTACGTTATTATTTTTATAGTGTGTTATTGTTATTTTACCTTCTTTTTTTTCGCCCACAAGTGGCACAGCGGTATGACTGCGGACTTACAACGCTAGAATCCGGGTTTCGATACCCGTGCTGGGCAGAGTATAGATGGCACGTTGAGTAGCTTTGTGCTTAATTACAAACAAAACCTTCTTTTTTTACCAGCTCACTAATACAACTCCGTGCGCATCCATAAGTCGACAGATAAGCCGTTATTTCTCAACCAACAAGCATCGAACCCTTGACTTTAGTAACACCAAATCAAACATATCATTCGGGTTTATTTAATTTTCACCAAATGCTTTTGTTTTTTCTCGAAGCAAAAAGAACAAAAAAAAAGGTTGTGTGGAAACAAACAAATGAAACCCACTAAATAAACTATCCACTCGTAAAAGGCGTTTAACTTAATACGTCACTATTTGTTTTATGTAAATTTATCGTTATTAACAATGTAATCACAAAATAAGTTGGTAGTTATCCTCGAGATAGTCATCGCAGCTCAGCAATCTCTTCTTTGACATGAAGACGAGTTCGAAGTTAACCTCGTGATCCTATTTTCACAGAGAGTTCATAATGACAACACCTACATCTCTAAAGCATCGCGTCTTATCAATTATTTGACTGAAGCTATAGTGGGTTGTTTTAACCAAAGCAGAAAACATAGTGTAGTAATATTTGGAAACTGGGTGTTAACCAGATGCGTAGTAGGTAGTTGTTCACAGTGAAGAAGCAAGCGCGTTTACATGTGTGAAATATCTGTAGATCTCACTTAATGTGTTACTTGGGAAGGTTATTTCTGCCACTCATACAAACAAACTTATTTTATTGTTTACAACAAGGAGTCGCTTATCAAAACATATAAAATCGGTATATTTTGCAGTCCTCGCGTAAAAACGCTGCAAATTACACAAGCACGATCCTCAGTCGAGATAGATAAATAACAAAGAGAGTTATATCATCGGTTTTGAGATTAGATCCTGGTCCAGAAACAGCTAATATCATAAGCGTACCAGTTTAAATATAAAACAACGGTACCACAAACAGCTAATATCATAAGCGTACCAGTTTAAATATAAAACAACGGTACCATAAACAGCTAATATCATAAGCGTACCAGTTTAAATATAAAAGAAAAATATCATAAACAACTAATATCATAAGCGTACCAGTTTAAATATAAAAGAAAAGTACCATAAACAGCTAATATAATAAGCGTACCAGTTTAAATATAAAGAAAAGTAACATATGAGAACGTTTCATGTTGCCGCCTGTAACAGTAGGGTTCTCCATGGTCTCGGGAGATTCAAGTGAGTGCACGAACTTCGAAAAGACGAGACAGCTGTTACCATAAACAAGATACAACACGAACAGAAGGTCTAAAACACTCTTAATTAAAGCACCGAAACTCGGTTAATAAAAGAACGGCAAACAAAAGCTCGTGATATCAAGTCGAGAAAATGCCTAAGAAATGTTCCCATTCTTCAAAACCAAAACAGAGGACAGTCTTATATTTTATAGGACCTTGAAATTCACAAAATAGAAGTAGCTTATCAATTACATTATGTTTTTACACAACTACCAGGACAGGTGTCGCTCTAAACATTATTATTTCAGAAGTTTAGTCACTTTTTATAAATAACTTCTGACAAAAAAAAAACTACCAACGTAGGTCATAACTAAAAACTAACCCAGTAAATAATGTAGTTAATCTAAATAAACAAGTTTAACTTAGAGTATGCAATTTGAAGAAAAAAAAATTTAATAATGATTATAATGCATCGATTCATCAATTAGGTCCCATCACTCTCACATATCAGGGCCCCGGCATGGCCAGGTGGTTAGGGCGCTCGACTCGCAATCTGAGGGTCGCGGGTTCGAATCACCGTCACACCAAACAGGCTCGCCCTTTTAGCCGTCGGGGCGTTGTAATGTGACGGTCAATTCCACTATTCGTTGGTAAAAGAGTAGCCCAAGAGTTGGCGTTGGGTGGTGATGACTAGCTGCCTTCCCTCTAGTCTTACACTACTAAATTAAGGACGGCTAGCGCAGATAGCTCTCGTGTAGCTTTGCGCGAAATTAAAAAACAGACAAGCAAACAAACTCTCACATGTCGATATTTACCGCCGTAGTCCCAAATATTACAAAGTTTGGTCAATTTAGAATTTTTAGGTCAGTCCTAAACCCATGTACTAAACTAACAATGCCAAGTAACCCTCATAAGAAAGCAATATATAATACATATATAATTACATATTAAACATTTCAACAAATACTGTTAATGAAACTAACAATAAAGAAATAATGGAATAGTCCTGTAAGTAAAATAAAACTGATTACATTAATTTGAACCCGACTAAGGCTGTAGCAAGCATACGAAAGCTTTATGTAATGTTATGTCAAAATTGTTGTCTTCTCGAGTATAAATTTTATTTTTCTCATTTTCTTATTCGTGTAATAAGTCTTAAACAACGTAGCTATGCTTATTATTGGATAATTAAAACTTGAAACCAGTTTCGCTTGTTTGGTCTTTCACGAACTTCTCTTAGTTTTAATCCTTAGACTCGTGTGAGTGGTTGTAACCGTTGTATACAACGGTTACAACCACTCACACGAGTCTACGGATTAAAACCAATTCTTAACAAACTTTGTTTTGTTTCACCCTTATACAGTTTCTCTGCCTTTTCTAAGACAACTTTAGTTATTTAGCACATGTAGAGTTTGACAACAATATATTTTCTCTGCTATTCTTGAAATATTTCAGATAATTCGTCACACAAAGAATATAACATTAATACAGGTTAGCTGTATTGTCTAGAGAGACATCCATATATTTAGCGCATAAAGTGCCATTCCGGTTAAATATTTCATTTTTAATTCACTCCACCTCTGGGTGTTTGAGAAGTGAATATCTAGTCACATAATTATTCGATGCAATTCAGAAAATAATGAAACTAAGTAAAAAGAAAAAAAAACATGTTGCGTTTATTCGCAACCAGATAATGATAATAAACTTAACAGTATTGAGTTCATCTGTCAGTTCGATCTTAATTCCAATACATAGATGGCAGCACATGCGTATGATTTGTAAAGAAATATGCATAATTAGCGGTAAAATATGCACATTTCCGAAACAGAAACATTCATCACCACTTATGTATATATAAAACTTGTTAAATAAATGCGAAATATCTTGAAACTAAGTGTTAGTTTTGTATTACTGTAATTGTGAGGAAATAGAATGTTTAATTAGCAAACTTTGTTTTGTTTTACCCTTATATATTGTTGACAAGCTCTCCGTCTACTAAATAACCAAAGTTGTCTTAGAAAAGGCAGTAAAACTATATTGTCGTCAAGAGTAAACGAGTATCGAATAGTTTTTACTGCATTTGCTATAACACTTTATTACTTAAGAAAATATTATTATCCATTGATATATATGTTATTAATCAGAGCAATTCGTTCTAATAAATATATATACGATACACCTATGTAACGTTACACACGGCTCACTAGGCTCATTTCGGGCACGTTAGCCTTTTACGTTATATTAATATCGTACACTTATTTTAATATAAAATACTGCTTGTTTTCTACCGTGTCAAATACTTTTATACATGAATATAATCCACAACAAATGGTAGAAAAGGTGATTCGGATAACTGTGACAGTCTTACAGATTTAATCTGCAAAAATAATAAGTAGACTGATTTGATTTTTTACAGGAAATATTCATGCATTTTTCATCATCCACTCTCTAATCAACAAATTCGCAAAAATGTAATTTCCCGGGAGTTTTATTCCCGTTCACAATTAGCTTGTTAACAATTAAACACAGTATTTCACGTTGATTCTCTGGTAAATAGTCTTACAAAGATCTTTCTTTTATACTGTACTGACTTCCTAGTTTCTACTGTAATATTTATGTAATATTACAAATACAGCAAAATGCATTTTGTGTCCCCAGAACCTAGACTATTTGCCAAGCACTCTAGACAGGTGGTGCCATCTCTTATCGTTATAAGAAATATCAGCTAAGTCTTTGTGTAGTACAATTTAACACCGAACCTAAACATTGTTATAGAAATCAAGTTAACTGCAGATGTATGTCTATTTGTCTGTCCGGTACTCCTTTCTTCATCCAACACACAAATCCCATATCGGTAGTAAGGCATTTGTCTGACGAGTCCAGATTGCATATTGGTTTTTCCATTCAGAATCACCTTCCCTGTCTTTTGCTTAGTGAAACATTTTAATGCAACAAGTATGCTACACGACGGCACAATGTCGATGTTATCACGTGACGAATGGCTTCATTTTAACTTGAGTTGTTTTTTTTTCTATTTACATAGTAGTTCACACAAACAAAACGTAACCCGCGTGTAATTTCACAAGAATAAAAAAATTGAGCATTACACTTTTTTGTCGTTTGTAATTAAACACAAAGCTACACAATGGGTTATCTGCGCTCTACGCACCACGGGTATCGAAACCCAAATTCTAACGTTGTAAGTCCGCAGACATACCGCTGTGCCACTGGGGGGGGGGCGAACATTATACTAAATTCACTAATTATCTGGAGTTTAAAGATCGTTTTTTCTAACTTTATTACCAACAAAAAATGAATAATTACGACGTGCACTACTTAATCTTATTGTTATAAGCATTTGAGGGAAATTTTAAAGACGAAAGTAATTTTCAAAAACTATTTTTATTGTGTTTCATTTTCACCATGCCCACTTTTCGCACCTCCTTCAGTCTGCTCGGTCACATCTACTAGTATAGGTAAATGATCATTATAAGGTATAAAAGCTGTTGTAACCTGTTGTATTGGTTTATATCTGTTTTACATCGAAAACTTCCAGTACAAAGAGCAGGCGATGAATAGTAATTTTAGATATGGAACGTTGTGTGCTTTAGCATTCTCATCTGCTAGTATAGGTAAGTGATCATTATAAGGTATAAAACGCTGTTGTAACCTGTTGTATTTGTTTATATCTGTTTTACATCGAAAACTTCCAGTACAAAGAGCAGGCGATGAATAGTAATTTTAGATATGGAACGTTGTGTGCTTTAGCATTCTCATCTGCTAGTATAGGTAAGTGATCATTATAAGGTATAAAACGGTGTTGTAACCTGTTGTGTTTGTTTATATCTGTTTTACATCGAAAACTTCCAATACAAAGAAGCAGGCGATGAATAGTAATTTTAGATATGGAACGTTGTGTGCTTTAGCAT
>NW_013670060.1:0-16577 GCF_000517525.1 Limulus polyphemus | reverse complement strand
GTGGAACGTTGTGTGCTTTAGCATTCTTATCTGCTCTTAATGTTTATACATATTTGTTGGGTGTAGGGATTCTGGTCAGAGGTCAAATCTGATAAAAAGTTTATCGTTACTGCTGCTGTGTGGATCCTCTGCATTTACCTCTCTTACTAACGTACATTTACTTTTTCCGCACTGTTCACTGTACTTTAGTTTGTTTGTTTGTTTGTCTTTTCTGTGCGTTTTTCTTTTTCTTTTTGGCCTTGTTTGAAGAGTTACTTTCAGCCTCCATCCAAGATGAAGAGACACTGTTTTTTTTCACGTTCTATTTTCTTTATGTGTTAATTATTAGCATACTTTTTCTAACATACTAAAATAAAGGTAGACAGATAGTCGTCAAAGTTTATAACACTTCCTGTAAAGATCTCGCGATTTTTGTACGACTCTAGCTTTGACGTTTGACAGAAACTGAATGATGAGCATCTTTTGTTGCTTTTATCTTTAACCACGTGTTCACACACACACAGTTACAATGGCACGTTTCCATGGTTTTAATCACGTGCTCACACACACAGTTACAGTAGCATATTGCAGACATATTACTGCAAAGCCTGCGGTTTCCCGTCAGAAAGCTGTTCATCTGTAAAAAAAACTTCCAATAGAATGACTCCACATTTTTATAAGAATAGCTAATACAAAATTTATTCTTGCAAAAACCCTTAATAATGTTTGAAATATTTACTATTGATCCTCCGCAAATACGATTTGGGAACTTTTTTTTATCTTCAAGAAGACGGTATACATACACGTGTGTTCTAATATTTCTGAAGGAACATCTACGAATACTAATTCAACTGCATGATTACTTCGCCTCTAAGGTTTGTCCCATATCAAATTTATGCTGTACTAAAAAACTCACAAAACCGAAAGTAAACCCAATGAAGAACTCTAACAAAAGTGTATGAAAATCATTCGTTTTCACCATTTTTTTAGAAAACGTACACGAAATTTTAAAACGAGATTCCAATAATTCTTTTTGAAATAAAAACAAAAAAAATCCAGAACTTCGTTGTGTTTACTCGATTTACTTCGATTTTTTTATCTTATTTTTTTTTTTAAACAGAGTTTATTCGTTTTAGCGCATATCTACTCAATGGATTATCTGCGTTGTGTCTACCGCAGGATCCAATCCCGAATTTTACTGTTGTAATTTATGCAGAGTTGGTGGGCCCGGCATGGCCAGGTGGTTAGGGCGCTCGACTCGCAATCTGCGGGTCGCGGGTTCGAATCCCCGTCACACCAAACATGCTCGCCCTTTCAGCCGTGGGGGCGTTATAAGGTAAGTGTAAACCCCACTATTCGTTGGTAAAAGAGTAGCCCAAGAGTTGGCGGTGGGTGGTGATGACTATCTGCCTTCCCTCTAGTCTTACACTACTAAATTAGGGACGGCTAGTGCAGATAGCCCTCGTGTAGGTGTGCGCGATATCTATAACAAACAAACAAGCGGAGTTGGTGTAACGCTAGGCTGTAAATACAAAAGGTCATAGTTTTGTTTATACATGTAATATACAACAAAAACTCCTTAAGCCTCACTTGTAAAAAAAAAAAAAAAAAAAGGGTGTTACAATATATGCTATAGCTGGAATAGAGTTCCTTAATGCTTGGGTACCGTTAGGGAGCGTTGCTATATATGTCATGTGTTGTAAGATATGACTATTTACAGATGTTACCGCATCGATATTTGATCTAAATCGTGATATCAAGTAAGTTTCAACACAAAAAAAAAACGCAACTGGACAAAAATACGTCATGTTATTGCCTTTAGTTTATATATATATATATAGTTAGAATCGAAATAGTAGCTTTCACAGATGCACGAGCTCAGAAACTTATAAGATTTTTAACCCAAGCCACGTGACAACTAGACTGGTGATATTTCAAAGTATCCAAATATTACTTTATTTTGTAGCAATCTGCTCAATAAAATTTTTACGAGTTTTTTTTTTTTTTTCGCTGTTGCTATGGTACTGTTATTCACACGAATAGATTGCATTAAATTAATTTATTGGACTTTCAAATTAATTTTAAAAAAAAAGCTTTTGTGGTATCCTTTCGACATTTCAAGCCTGAAATTCTTATTGTTTTGTTTTAAATAACCAATAAATGCCCGCAATACATAAAGCCTCACCTACTGTTCAGATTCCACATTAGAAATACATGTACATTCAGTTGAAAACGCTGTACTGTCTTACACTGGCCGTAAAACAACCTTACTTGTGTTTTTATGAAGGCTCGTGACTTCATGCCAGAGAATTCTACCACATTACGTGCTGGTTGTTCTTTATTGTCGTCGCTTTGTTATTTCAGATTTGTCGAATACGCTGTTAGTCAGCAGTCGGGAGCACATTAATACAAGAATTCCTGGCATTTATATCAACTACATATATCTATGTATCTATTTACATAACTATATAATTTAATGTTGTTTTCTACAGGCACATCATTCTCTTCCTAAGTTATTATTGTGGAATAAAATCGTCATGATATTATCCATTGCTGTCAGGAAAACCCAAAACCTGACATGAAAGGGGTGAAGTTCGTGAGATGTTATCCACTAGGTGGCAGTACTGCTGCTTCTGCGAGGTGCATGCAGTGTTTAACATTATGACTCATATGCGTCACGACTTCAAAGACTGTATTATAAACAAGTCTCGTGGATGAAAACATTTTTTTTTATTGGGTATGTTTCGGAAGCTTTGTTATTCAAATGAGATTATAAAACCAGTTAATTTATGCTCATTTTACTTGATATTGAAATATAGTTCCGAACTATGTTGATGTGTCTGAGATCGAGATTTTAAATGGACTGCAACTGCTTGTTAAATAGAAAGGGGGACGACGTTTCGGCTTCTCTACTGAGGCCTTCTTTTCGTTCAACAGGCAGTTAATGTTCATTAAAGTTCTCATTCTAAAACTTAATATGTCTACTCTGCCTAAAGTTTTACCGAAACAAGTCTGAGTAGTTTGATCGGAGTTCAAGTGGAATATTCATGAAGAGAACTGTAATATGTAACAAATGTCTCACAATCCAGGTGTATGTTTTATATTATATTATAATATTAATTCCTTTAAATGCACTTTACATTTTAAGATTGAAACTTTTGAATATTTCATTCCTGAAAAATTTGTGAATCAAGGGTAAACCCCTAAATATACATCCGCTTAGTTATCATGATAAATCCACCTTACATCTAAAAATTGTAACTTTTAAATGCTTTATTTCTGTAAAATTTGTAAATCTAGGGTTAACCACTAAACATATATCCGTGAAATGATCATGTTAAATCCACCTTACATTTAAAGATTGTAACTTTTAAATGCTTTATTTTTGTAAAATTTGCAAATCCAGTGTTAACCATTAAACATATATTCGTGAAATGATCACGTTAAGTCCACCTTACATCTAAAGATTATAACTTTTAAATGCTTTATTTTTGTAAAATTTGTAAATCTAGGGTTAACCACTGAACATATATCCGTGAAATGATCATGTTAAATCCACCTTACATCTAAAGATTGTGACTTTTAAATGCTTTAATTTTGTAAAATTTGTAAATCTAGGGTTAACCAATAAACATATATCCGTGAAATGATCACGTTAAGTCCACCTTACATCTAAAGATTATAACTTTTAAATGCTTTATTTTTGTAAAATTTGTAAATCTAGGGTTAACCACTAAACATATATCCGTGAAATGATCATGTTAAATCCACCTTACATCTAAAGCACTGGATTTACAAATTTTACAAAATTAAAGCATTTAAAAGTTACAATTTTACCACTAAACATATATCCGTGAAATGATCATGTTAAATCCACCTTACATCTAAAGATTATAACTTTTAAATGCTTTATTTTTGTAAAATTTGTAAATCTAGGGTTAACCACTAAGCATATATCCGTGAAATGATCATGTTAAATCCACCTTACATCTAAAGATTGTAACTTTTAAATGCTTTATTTTTGTAAAATTTGCAAATCCAGTGTTAACCATTAAACATATATTTGTGAAATGATCATGTTAAATCCACCCTACATCTAAAGATTGTAACTTTTAAATGCTTTATTTCTGTAAAAGTTGTAAATCGAGGGTTAACCAGGGAGCTGATAAAAGTCAGGAATTTTAGCATCAATATTTCTAATCAGGTATTTCATAAAATACGTTTTATTTCTTGTTATATTTACATAAAATTAGCAAATATCTTAAATATGTCAAGTAAAACAGGGGTAAGGAAAATACGGAGGAACTTTAAAAAGGGATTCAATACAACCCTCACCCAAAATAAAATAACTGAACTATTATAACTAAACATTGTTCATGAAAAAAAGAACGTGTAACGAGAAAACAACTGATATATATATAACAGAAGAACCCAAGATAACAGACGCTTCATCTTCCGAATTGCAAGAACACGTATGTTGAGCTATATTGATTGGAAGTTACTCAGAGTTTTCAAGAAATTGATATAGTTCAACAGAAAAAGTATCAAGATTTTATGAACACCAACAAAAGCAGTTGTATTCCTTTTAAAAAAAAATATTCATTTGATTTGAAGATAATGGCTATTTTAAAAGAGAATCGATGGTCACTTCGTACATAATAGATATGCTATAAAGACCAACCATACCACAAGGAACTGGTTAACTTTAGTTTAACACTATAAAGACCAACCATACCACAAGGAACTGGTTAACTTCAGTTTAACACTATAAAGACCAACTGTACCACAAGAAGCTGGTTAACTTCAGCCAATCACCATAAACACCAACTGTACCTGAAGAAACTGGTTAATTTTAGCTTAGCACTTTAGAGACCAACCATACCACAAGGAACTGGTCAAATTCAGCCTGGCACTATAAAGACAAATTGTACCCGAATAAACTGGTTAATTTAAGCTTGGCAATATAGAGACCAACTGTACCTTAAGAAACTGATTCATTTAGCTTGGCGCTATAAAGACCAACTATATACCTCGAGAAACCAGTTAACTTCAGCTTAGCATCATAAAGACCAACCGTACCCCAAAAACTGGTTAATTTCAGCTTAGTGCTATAGAGACCAACCGTATCTCAAAAACTAGTTAACTTCAGTTTGGCATTATACAGACCAACTGTACCTCAAGAAACTACTTAAATTCAGTTTGGCACTATAAAGACCAACTGTACCTAAAACAATGGTTAAATTGAGGCCAACACAATAAAGATCAACCGTAACTCAAGAAACTGGTTCACTTCAACTTGGCACAATAAAGATCAACCGTAACTCAAGAAACTGGTTCACTTCAACTTGGCACAATAAAGATCAACCGTACCTCAAGAAACTGGTTCATATTAGCACAGGTTTCAGATTTCATTACTTCCTAACCTCATTCTTAACGTATAAAACATTTGCGTCTCTTACTGAGCTTCTTTTGTTATTTAGTTCTGATAACAAAATAAAGATTGTGGATAAAACTCCGTTCTTCTCTTTAATTCGTTTATAATTACTCCCATGTTCTGGAATCCGTACTTAGAGACCAACGTTTCTTTTTTATTGCCATATATGCTAAGGCGCCAACGCATCTGCGCATGTTTCGTAGACTTCAATGTGAAGGTTACAACTAATAATCGAAGTTAGGTATAAGGTTTGACAGAAGGTGATTATAAGAAATTACTTGTCAAGTATTTTGATATTTACTTTTCAGAGAACTATCGAAGTTTTTTAAAACAGTTGTAAAGTAAGAATGCAGACAGACTACAGCGGAAATCTGAGTTACTATTACACATATTCTGTATAAATTACAATTTTAAAACCAGTCTTAAGTGTGTGTGTGTGTGCAAAAAAAAAGTTTCGTTATTAATTACAGGGCCCGGCATGGCCAGGTGGTTAAGGCGCTCGACTCGCAATCTAAGAGTCGCGGGTTCGAATCCCCGTCACACCAAACATGCTCGCCCTTTCAGCCGTGGGGGGCGTTATAATGTGACGGTCAATCCCACTATTCGTTGGTAAAATAGTGGCCCAAGAGTTGGCGGTGGGTGGTGATGACTAGCTAGCTGCCTTCCCTCTAGTCTTACACTGCTAAATTAGGGACGGCTAGCGCAGATAGCCCTCGTGTGGCTTTGAGCGAAATTAAATACAAACAAACAATTATAGAGTTTGTTTGTATGTAGTTAAGCACAAAAATGCACGTCCACGTGTGTCGAAACCAGATTTTTAGGGTATGAGTCTACAGACTTACCGCTTTGCCACTGGGGGAAGGGGGGGTCGATAAAGTTTGTGAATTCGTAGCTATTTCCATGATTCGGTTATAGAAATGGTGCCAGTGATACAGTGTTAACGTGATTTAAAAGCCTCTTTCTGTAGTCTACGTTTTGTTCATTCTCTTCATATCAAAAGCTATTGAAACTTGCTATAGCCACGTATTTCATGCTGGCTGAAACTTCCTTGGTTTAGTATTTCGCAAAATAAGCGTAAAATTCGCTCGTGAATTTAATTAGAACTTTTGAATTGATCTCGTTAAACGCTTATTTCTGAAGATGAAGTTACATCATTATTCCGAAGAGGACGACAAAGAATCGTTACTCCTTGCTCCTTGCAGAGGATCAAATCTCCAACTACGGAACAAAATCCATGTGGTCCAATCCAAATTACACTTTTTTATACTAAAACAAATTAGTTTTTTTTTTCTGTGAAGACTCTTCGTATATCCGAATCCAATTTTTAGCCACGCTGGAGTCTGCTACAAGTGTAAGGTGTATTGCGGTGAAGCTGGTCAGCAACTAAGGGATTATCACCATGACAACAAAGGGGTCTGTCACCATGGCAATAACATTGTGCGTCATAACAAACTTCTTCAGCGACTACAGGGGAGCATCGTTTTTATTAAACTAACGTTATTTGTAACCTAGTGACTGCAAAACCTTATCTAAGTAACACTGTTA
The DNA here is from genome assembly GCF_000517525.1 of Limulus polyphemus. Lineage (NCBI taxonomy): Eukaryota > Metazoa > Arthropoda > Merostomata > Xiphosura > Limulidae > Limulus > Limulus polyphemus. The sequence goes on along the minus strand of NW_013670060.1, from coordinate 9,619 downwards.
TTGAAAGCAGGAAAGCAGCAAGTTTAAGCTTCAAACAATATTATCGCCTCAATTGTTTTTAACCCAAAGCTAGGAATATATTACTATAGTGAAATTTGTCTTCAATACATTTACGTGGTTGTTTGTTTTTAAAGGTCCTTGCTTTCAATTGCGTTTTTTTTTTCGTTTCTCAATAAATAATATATTACGTTTTAAATTGACTTTGCACTACTTCTCAGATTTCTGATTATATTATCTTATACTTTGACGTTTATTTGTACGGATTTCTTTTTATTTTATATAATTGTTTATAGTAATATGAATTTTTGACTAAAACATTTGTAACTCTCTTCAGGTTTACTATACCAGCCGGATCCTATCCCCAAGTGACCCAGCGATAAGTTTAAGGACTTACATCGCTAAAATCCGTGGTTCAATTCCTCGCGGTGGACAAAGTGCGTATAGTCTTATGACCAATACGACATCCGAACCATTCCTTTCAAATTCCTTCGTTGCGTTTCTTTCTATTATAGAGTTTGTTCTATTAGAATTGTAGTCTTGAACGTTGCTGAAATTAGGACCGTACAATAGCTTCTGATTCTATATTTCTTATATACGATAGCTATTAAGGCAGGTTCTACAAAGTTTGGTTATGAGGAAAGATTCGCAAGATGGTGTATTATTAGTTTTTGTGTAGCTTAGTTTCTAGCCGCGGCATAACGGCTCATAGAATGACTCTGAGTTTGTTTGTTTTTTCAAGTACAAACCTTTAGCTCATAGCACCATCTCTCGACTGATTTGAGAACTAATTACAACCGCTGCTATTGAGGATTTCCTCTTGTTTAAAAGTATAAAGTAGAACAAAGTATATTTTTACGTTTCTCCAAAAATGAAAAACTTACGAGTTAATATTTTCTATTAATTTTCAAAATTCGAAAGAAAAAAAATTGCAATCTTTATGGGCAAATGGCTATTCATTTTGTTTAACTATTTGAACTTCAGTTCGTGTCCTTTATTCCCGACTGAAGATGCAACTTATAGAACCTGATAATCCAACAATGAAAAGATAGTTTTCAATCATGTCAGATTATTTCTAATCTTTTCCGCGAGGCTGGGGCCACAGAGAAGATTTTAATGTCTTTAACTCATTAATTGAAAATTCTTCCACTTCGGTAGAGTTCCATAACAAACAGCACACAAAAAAACGCACTCAGCGGGGTGTATACTGGAGGCAGTTGTTTCAAACTCGAGTCGTCTTTTCGTTATCAAGACTTTTTTTTGTAAGCTTAACAATCTCTTACTTGGTAATTGGAATGATATTGCAGACCAAGTGAAAGCACTCGGGTGGGTTCTTATAATAGATCCAAATCATGAATATACGTTTTATTATCGAGTTATATGTTTCTTTTCTTGCCTTTAAAGAACGTCCTTCTTTATTAACTCAAATTGCTTCTTTTGTGATTTTTTTTTTTTTTACGGATACGCGACACACGTGCTTATTCATTTCGTTTGTAGATAACAATTAATACGTAAATTAAATTAGCTTGAAGATTTTATGTAAAATATTATAAACATTTATTTAAATCCTACAATGGCTCTCTCTGTCGGTGTAAACAATCAATCAACTTAAGTTTATTTAATACTTCTTCAAACGTTATAAACATTTCGACACACCCATAACATCTAATGTTTAAGGAAACTAGTTTGATTATTCCGAACATTTCTAGAAACTACACTTGCAAAATGTGTATTTGCGAGTCATGCATAAACTATATTTTAGAATTCTTAGAATATATATTACACATTTGTATGACACAACTTCTAGGAAACATTAAACATTAATAACAACAAACAATGTTTTTTTATTTCACATATATATTTAGATATCTTACTTTTAGTTATTTTCTAGTGTTTATGTTTTACAATATTCCAGATCTTTAGAGCCAGTGACATCGATTGGTATTTTGACAGTTTGTTAATTTTATAAAGGTGTACGTAGAGCATGTCTATATGATTGACTATAGATAATTAAATATAAAAAATATAACGGGTAGAAAAAAAATTCAGCTGAAGGATATATCCTAATGTAACGCCATCTGTTGAATTTTATTTATACTATACATTTTGGTACAAAGTTTGTGAAAGTTTTTATATATAAGGCTCAAACATTCGTGTCTTTCACTGTGATTGGCCCTCTAAAAGTAGAAAAGTTTCAATTTAATAACTTGTTATGTATGTCCGCTAGGATTAATATCTTATCTGTCTGTACACCAACAAAAATAAACATTTCTTGACACTTGAGGGGCATTGTTTGGAAATCTTCAAAATACAAGTTGAAAATCTAAAATTTGTCTCGGGCAAGGAAAAATAAAATAAACACTAAGTCCCCCCCCCATCTTATTTGGGTCTCAAACATAAGTCGTAGTTGTTTAAAATAGTTTTTGAGTAAAATACAACCAGGAAATTATGAGAATACAATTATAAAAAACCAAGAAATGACCTAAAATGGTCGAGATCTTTCGAAGATTAGTTCTTCTGCTACGGTTTTCTGGGCCTTTTTAAGTTTCTAAAAGTTGTGTTTTCTGTATGAGCATTATTTCTTCGGTTTTCTCTTGACTTCAGTTTTGCTTTGGATCTTGCACAAAAAAAATAAGCTACACAAGAACTAGTAATACGTCCCATGGTGGGACAGCGGTAAATCTTCGGATTTACAACGCTAAAATCAGGGGTTCGATTCCCCCTCGATGGACACAGCAGATAGCCTGATGTGGCTTTGCTAAAAGAAAGCACACACACACGCACCACTAATACACCATCATACAAATCCTTCCTCATAACCAAACTATGTAGAACCAGGTGGTTAGGGGGCGCTCGACTCGCAACCTGAGGGTCGCGCGTTCGAATCCCCGTCCCACCAAACATGCTCGCCTTTTCATCCGTAGGGCGCGTTATAATGGGACGATAAAAAAGTAGCCCAACAGTTGGCAGTGGGTAGTGATGACTAGTTGCCTTCCTTCTAGTCTTACATTAGTGACGGCTAGCGTAGATAGCCCTCGTGTAGCTTTACGTGAAATTCAAAACAAACAAAAACAATCGTAGAACCTACCTTAATAGCTATCGTATATAAGAAATCTAGAATCAGAAGCTATTGTACGGTCCTAATTTCAGCAACGTTTAAGACTACAATTGTAATAGAACAAACTCTATAATAGAAAGAAACGAAACGAAGCGAAGGAATTTGAAAGGAGTGGTTTCGGATGTCGTACTGGTCAGAAAGGTTTTGGAATGTTTAAGGCATTTCATAATAGTTTGTTTGTTGTTTATTTTAGAGCAAAGCCACATTGGCTATTTCCTGTCTTTACCGCTAAGAATCGAACCCCGGATTTTAGTACTGAAAGTCTGTAGACTTCCCGCTGTCCCACCGGGGGATAAAATATCGTAATGGAAATGTTCAGGGGATGTCATATCATTCCCCTATTTACCCTCTTTAGACAGTATAATGGAAGTTTGGTGATAACTGGCAATGGTTGTGTATTAAAATATACCGAAGTCGTGCGAAAGGTCCTGGAGTGACGCAACATTTGAGAAAGATCCTGGAGTGACGTAACATTTGTGAAAGATCCTGGAGTGACGTAACATTTGTGAAAGATCCTAGAGTCACGCAACATTTGTGAAAGGTCCTGGAGTGACGTAACATTTGTGAAAGATCCTGGAGTGATGCAACATTTGTGAAAGATCCTGGAGTGACGTAACATTTCTGAAAGATCCTGGAGTGACGTAACATGTGTGAAAGATCCTGGAGTCACGCAACATTTGTGAAAGATCAGAATCGCAGCCAGTCGTTTTTTGCACCCAAGGCAAGTTTCCAGTCTGTATAGTTATGCATAGATTATTGAATAACAGGCTTAGCACTCGGACTGCGCCCCCTTTCCGGCTGCGCCTTGGGCAACTGCCCATCCCGCCTTACCCTAGCTACGGCTCTGTGAAGTATTAAAACATTTTAATGCTTCAAGTAAGCTTGCGGACCTCCTACATAAAAGAAAGTAAGATGACATATACATATATATATATAGATAGATATACATATATTTTTTTATCTCCATTTCTACCGTTATTTCACGGTGGGTCGCGGTGAGCTCGAGGTTTCCTGTTAATAATATAGATTCTGTGTTCCATCACAGCAGTGGTGACAGCGCAGATAATCCATTGTGTAGCTTTGTACAATAACAACAGCTATTTCTCATAATTAACTTTTCTGCCATTCAAGCTGCTTCGTCTTTGTTCGAGTAATATCTTATTTTGTCAACAAATACAGGAAAGCGCTAAATATACACATACACACACACACAAATATATATATATATATATACAAGTACAATATTCTTATAAAAATAATTACGTCACATAATTGTTGCAAATAGATTCTTTACATCAACTTACAGACGTTTATCTTAATTTTATTTTTTCGGAATGTTTTAACCATTGAGTATGATTTACTGTTTTTTTAACGTCACAAAATTTTATGTTTGGTTAATCTAAATCATTATTAAATAAACGTTTGTGTGTGTGTATGTGTGACCACTTATAACTGAGAAAATATTGAACCGATTGTCACCAAATCTGGTATGTACCCTTAGGATCCCCGGGGAGTAGCATGGGGGTCAGCATTCGGATCTGATATCTGATTCCCAATGTCATCTCCCCCGGAAACCCCTTTGTATAACCTGTGCATTTAATGCATACGTCAGCTAGTTTTCTAATAATTATTTTATGCAACTTTTGATGGTTCTGTTTTTCTCTTACTTCTTCAGGACTTTTAGCAGAAGAACAAAATAATTTCTACTCTGTTTTAGACTATTCTTCTCTCTGTAATTAATCATAATTCAATTCGTCATTTATCAGCGCGACTATTTTACGTTTGTTCTAACACCTGCGCGGCTATTTTACGTGTATTCTAACACCTGCGCGGCTATTTACGTTTGTTCTAACACCTGCGCGGCTATTTTACGTGTTCTAACACCTGCGCGGCTATTTTACGTGCATCCTAACACCTGCGCGGCTATTTTACGTTTATCCTAACACCTGCGCAGCTATTTTACGTGTATTCTAACACCTGCCAGTCAATTCCTCTTCTGTCTGATGACAAACATCCATAATCTCGACAATGTGAGACGTAATATGCGGACACTATTATGAGAAAGGTATACCTGACGGTAGCAGATATTCTCCAGCTGTTCAGTAGCTTCCAGATAGCCTGTTATAAGATTGAACAGTTATAATTCCTTAGCTGTTTTCAAGCAACATTAAACAGCAATTTGTAAACAGTAATTGCGTTTATCTATTCAAATAATACCGCTAAAGAAAAGATTAACTTAGAAGATATGTTTCTAACATTCGCTCAAAGCTGCACAAGAGCTGTCTTTGCTACCCGTCTCTAGTTTTGAGCTCATAGACTAGAGGGAAAGCAGCTAGTCAAACGCACCCACCGCCATAACTTTGGCTACAATAATAAAATAGTGTATTTTTACTGTCACTCTTATAACGCACCCACGGCACCAATGTACAGAGCGCGATCTTGTGGCAGTGTAACTAAAATTGAAGATCCTCTAATTACTTAGGCCACGCCCGGCCCAACGGAAAAAGAATGACGCAGCTTTACTTTTAGAAAGATTAACACACAACTCAGAATACACTAGGCTTAACGTTATGATCCTGACAAGCTTTATCAAACTTCAAGTTAGTTAAATGTTTTACATCAGATATGTATTTAACTACCTCACAAATAAAACTGCTAAGTGAGAAAAAAGTTATCAGTCGTTTGTGCTGTTTTCTTTCATAAAGATTGTGAAATAAAACATAATATTTATTCATATTCACTCTTTGTAAAGACCAGAATTCATTTACTGCCAAGTTGCCTTTAAAAAGTTCCAAATAACGTTTTCAAAATATCGTTTTTAACAACTGATAAAATACGCACTGAGAAAATTAGTTTGTTATTGTTTTAATTTCGCGCAAAGCTACACGAGGGCTATCTGCGCTAGCCGTCCCTAATTTAGCAGTGTAAGACTAGAGGGAAGGCAGCTAGTCATCACCACCCTCCGCCAACTCTTGGGCTACACTTTTACCAACAAATAGTGGGATTGACCGTCACATTAAAACGCCTCCACAGATGAAAGGGCGAGCATGTTTGGTGTGACGGGGATTCGAACCCGCGACCCTCAGATTGCGAGTCGAGCGCCCTAACCACCTGGCCAAGAGAAAATTAGTACTAAACTAGTAGCCTCGTTGGTAAGTAATATGTAGGTTCGAAACTCGCCAGTTATAGCCTTAAGACTTCTCATTTCCCTTCCGTATGGATTCGTGTTATCGTTTTTCTTGTGTTGTTAAAATCCTTAACAAGCTTTATTTTTAACATGTCTCCTTCTTGGTTGTATACCCCTTTTTATGTCTGACCATAATTTGCTTATTTTTGAATTTCGCACAAAGCTACACGAGGGCTATCTGCGCTCGTCGTCCCTAATTTAACAGTGACAAATTAGACGAAAAGCGGGTAGTCAACACCACCCACCGCCAACGTTTAGGCTACTCTTTTACCAACGAATAGTGATATTGACCGTCATGTTATAAACGCCCCCACGGCTGAAAGGACGAACAAGTTCAGTGACGGGGACTTGAATCTGTGACCCTCAGATTGCACCAGTACCGACAGGATCGACTACAATGGATTCATTCATCCGACTTAAAACCAACCATGTAATGAGCATAACATGATCATAATGAGATAACTTGAAACGTTACGGTTAAGCTATGAAGTTAAACCTGTGTCCGTAAACTCGTTCTCAATAATATACAGTGCGTTTATTGTATTTCATGTTATAATCATAATGAGATAACTTGAAACGTTATGATTATGCTAAGAAATTAAAACGGTATCTGTGAACTCGTTTTTAATAACATACGGTGCATTTATCTTATTTCGTGGTATAAACATAATAAGATCATTTGAAACGTTATGCTTATGAAGTTAATTATCGTAAAGAGTAACTTTATATCCATAAAATAGTATGATTAATTACCTCTAGAGGGATGGCGCTGTGACCATAATTCGCTCGCCTTTCTTAACTCGAAAAATAAAAAAATCCCCATTCATCACGTGCTTGTTAGATTGCACAAACATTCCAGATTGTCGCATGAGGGTAAATATACGTCTTTAAAAGAATTCAAAATTCTTTAATCATGTCAGATTTCTTCCTTCATTTCTGTTTGTCGTTTTTTTTTTTTATTTGCCTACTTTTTTGATTGAACTTCTGTTTTCTTGATCTACAGAAAAATAAGAATTCTTGTTCATCTCTTTCAGACTCAGATTTCCTCTACAACTAGAAAATTACGAAATGATTTTATCATTTTTCCACTACGTTGACATTTGCGAGTAATTTGCGCAATAAACGTTCTGATAACTTTAGAATGTCTCTGATTCAGTAATTAGGATGTATAGTTAATTATTCTTATCATTTCTACGCCCTTTATATTCACAAAGAGTTTAAAACATAGGGCAGTAGTTAAAACATTAACCGTCTTGAATATATTCCCCTCCCCCTCTTTAAATATAATTCAAAATATAAGGTTTCATCCATATTCTTTTGTTTTTCAAATGTCGTTAAGTTCAAGGGTTTAGTTTGCATTTCGCGTAAAGTTACACGATTCGCTAGCCGTTCCTAATTTAGCAGTGACAGACTAGAGGGAAGGCAGCTAGTCATCACCACCAACCGCCAACTCTTGGGCTACTCTTTTACCAACGAAAAGTATGATTGATTGTAACATTATAACGCCTCCCCCCTGAAAGAACGAGCATCTTCGGTGACGGGGATTCGAAACCGCGACCCTCAGCTTGCGAGACAAGCGCCTTAACCAACAGGCTATGGAAATACATTGGATAACTCCGTCTTTGAAGCTCTAAATCCCCCACTGGAACACATTCGAGTATATTAATATTTTCCATCGGCAAAAGATTGTTACATATCTTTCTCAAAAGTGACTAATTTTGGGTAGTATCACACTACATATAAAACGCCAATGTCAAAATGTAGTTCTTATACATTCCATTCCACCGCGACTATACATCGATTGTGGCTATCACGTGACTTTGAATATTCAAAATCGTTTTAATGTAACGTGATCAACCCCCTGTAGACTGTAAGATAAATGTTTTCGTCACTTTATCATTATCATCAAGGTCAAATTTGATTCAAAGTCGTACAGTTGCTCGTAATAAGTATGTTAGGCTTGCAATGAATTGTTAGCCTAATCGGCTAAGTGCTAGCTCAAACACACATATTTGGCATAGCATAACTATACAGATCAAAAGATAAGATATGAAAAACAGTAAACAACTGAATAAATATTAGATCCTATATAACACTTTAGGTCGCCTCTTCTCAATTTAGAACCCTGGACCCTTCGATTCACAGTTAACCACTAGGTCGAACCTGGCTCAGGTAATAAGATATAATACGCCTACCAGCTTAAATCAACTGTATTTATAGTAACCTGTTACTAGAAATACGTAAAATGAAATATCTTACTTCAAACATAGAGAATCTAAAATGTAATAAATCCTTATTTTTGTACGTATCGCAGCTTCGGTGTCGTTCCTATTAACGTGTCTAATCAATTTATCGTTAAGCCTAAATCGCCTACTTCATTAGGCACTACAGTAGATTAACCTTTGTGAAAGTTTCCAGAAGTTGTCAAACAAATACAAAAAAAAAAGAAGTAAAGTATGGAATGTATAAATTATTAAACTTCTCATTAAGTTACAAGTTTGAATTAAAATATGAAATTTCATTCTAGCCATTTTCCTTTAATTTTATATATTTACAGTTATTTTGAGAAACTCATAACTGCGACGCCGAGTACAAAATTTTTAATCAAGTTTATTAAATTTGACTATCTTTAACATTTAAATCCGATAGAGTTTAAAACACACTGAATATTTTTTTTTTTCGTTGTTCCAGATAGTCGTATTAACACCGAAAGTTCATTAGAATATTTAAATTCCAAAAACGTGAAGTCAGGAACGTTTAGAAGCTTAACCAAGCGATAAGACTCGGGCCTAATGAGAAAATAATCGGAGTTGATTCTGTTTTATCATTTGGACAGATTAGTTAAAATCGATGTAATAACTGAACAACTTAAAAACTTTTTGAGATACTGGAAACGTCAAACAACATGCGTATTACGTCGGGACATCCAGTGCAAACCATAAAGTTTCAACGCAAAAACACAAGGTGGCGCTACTGTATATAACGACGTTGTTGTTTATTATACTTCCTAAGATCCGTAAGGTGGCTGAAGAAGACAGGGTCTTTTGAAGCAAAAGTTCTAATACTCGTATAAATACTTCGTAAAGCTTAGATCTCTACTACATTGTATGTTTACAAGTTCTGAATGATGATGATATTTTGAGAATAAACATTCCTTAACCACAATCCATAAAAAAACTGTTAGGAATTACGAAATGGTGTGTTTAAGTGTTTTACACTCACAAAACTTTACTTGTTGTCAAACAATGTTTAAACAACTCTATTCAATTATGTACCAGCTGCCCAATGTCGGCTAACAATACAAATAATTAAATTGT
>NW_013670059.1:79482-90662 GCF_000517525.1 Limulus polyphemus | reverse complement strand
AACAGATACACTGCAATCAATGGATTTCAGTGTATTTCATTTGGGTGAAAATATCGTAAACAATGACGGTACCTAGCAGAGGGAACAGATACACTACAATCAATGGATTTCAGTGTATTTCATTTGGGTGAAAATATCGTAAACAATGACGGTACCTAGCAGAGGGAACAGATACACTACAATCAATGGATTTCAGTGTATTTCATTTGGGTGAAAATATCGTAGCAGAGGGAAATAATACGTTCTAATCTTAATAAGTACGAACAGTTAAAATTATGTTTAATTCGATATTATCATCGAAGGTTAATATTAGTGCAAATGTCTTACTGTATATCAAGTTTTTAACAAACTACTCCGTAATCTTTGTTGATTGCATTGTAAAGTATGAACCACAGGCTGCAATATTAGGTAATAAATTAAGAAAGCTAATATATGTATTTCTCTGTTAAGGACCAACTTATCAATCTGTTGGATAGTAGACTAGGGAGGCGTGTATATAAATCATTTTGAAATGATTATTAAGGTAGTATTTAGAAACGTAATACAATATCTAGTCATGTGATTTGGTATATGAAACGTATTGGCTATACGACGATTATTTATGAAACAAGTGTTATCATTTTATTTAAGAACGAGACATTAAAAATCAAATTGGTTATATATAACTCGAAACAGTAATGTTACTACACCAAAAACGGAGAAAACAAATAGGATAACGTCAGGCGTTATCACAGTAAACAATGGTGTAGACAATGACACAGAACTAATTATCAGTAGTGTATAAAGACAAATTATGAAATGGTTTGGGAAGACTAAAAACGGGAAGATTTTTATCTCTCCGTTTAAGAAATTTGTTTGTTTGTGATTATTATGTTTTTAATTTTGTGTTGTTTTAAAATGTTTAACACAAATTTTACATTTGTTAATTTATATGCCCAGGACGTTTTGTTTCATGATTATTTTTGTAATTTTTGTACCAGATAAAGTGTTCTCCCGATACACACACACGTTTTTTATTACATCCTACTACAATGGTCAAAAATTAAACAAAACGGTTACCCTCCAATATTGATCTGTAAAAATCCTGACTCTACTACAGCCTGCAATGATCCTAATTTGTTATCAAATGCTAAATTCCAAATGTTTGACCGATTTGGTTGTAGAACTACAGAAGTCAGTCTGTAGGAAATCTTTTCAAACTACTACTTCGTAAATATTATTCATCTAATGGTAAAACCGAGCGTTTTAATCTTCTGTCTGTTAATGGTAATATTTGATACGATTACCGCGCTGAAAGTGGCATTTGATTGGGATTTAGTATAAATTATCATGAGTACTATTTAAAATAGATGAGCAAATGTTGGTGCTATGAATAAATTAGCATATGTTGGTGTTTAGAATAAATTATCACCAGTTAGTATCTATATAAATATAATAGTAGTGTCTTTTGTATGTCCATGTAATTACTTCGCAGGGTGTAGATGGATCTTCATCAGAATTGGTGTGGATATTCGTTAGGTCCACGGGGAGACACATAAAAATTTTCAGTTTTACGTTTTGCATTTTTACCACTACGTTCCCCCCTGTATAAGGATATTCACCAAATGTAGCATGAAGGTTTTTGTTTCTCGTCACTATGATTCACTACCCTTGTTTCTCGTCACTACAGTTCACTATCCTTGTTTCTAGTCGCTATGATTCACTAGCTTGTTTCTCTTCACAATGATTCACTACCCTTGTTTATAGTCTCTATGATTTACTACCCTTGTTTCTCGTCACTATGATTCACTACCCTTGTTTCTCGTCACTACAGTTCACTATCCTTGTTTCTAATCGCTATGATTCACTAGCTTGTTTCTTTTCACAATGATTCACTACCCTTGTTTATAGTCTCTATGATTCACTACCCTTGTTTATAGTCTCTATGATTCACTACCCTTGTTTATAGTCTCTATGATTCACTACCCTTGTTTATAGTCTCTATGATTTACTACCCTTGTTTCTCGTCACTATGATTCACTACCCTTGTTTCTCGTCACTACAGTTCACTATCCTTGTTTCTAGTCGCTATGATTCACTAGCTTGTTTCTTTTCACAATGATTCACTACCCTTGTTTATAGTCTCTATGATTCACTACCCTTGTTTATAGTCTCTATGATTCACTACCCCTGTTTCTTGTCACTACGATTCACTACCCCTGTTTCTTGTCACCACGATTCACTACCACGTTTCTCGTTACTGTGATTTACCACCCTTTTTTATAGTCTCTATGATTCACTACCCTTGTTTATAGTCTCTATGATTCACTACCCTTGTTTATAGTCTCTATGATTCACTACCCTTGTTTCTCGTCACTACGATTCACTACCCCTGTTTCTTGTCACCACGATTCACTAGCTTGTTTCTCTTCACAATGATTCACTACCCTTGTTTATAGTCTCTATGATTTACTACCCTTGTTTCTCGTCACTATGATTTACTACCCTTGTTTCTCGTCACTACGATTTACTACCCCTGTTTCTTGTCACCACGATTCACTACCCATGTTTATAGTCACTATGATTCACTACCCATGTTTATAGTCACTATGATTCACTACCCCTGTTTCTTGTCACTTTGAATCACTACCTTGTTTCTCGTCACTGTGATTCACTACCATTGTTCTGTTTCACTGATTCGCCACCCCTGTTTCTTGCACTATGCTTAACTACCCTTTTACTTATCACTGTGATTCACTACCCTTGTCCAGTCTTTATTATAGAACAGACCTAGGCTTAATTTGAATTAGTGCTTAAAATAACTTAGCCTATATTTTGTGTATAGAAAATATAAGCATATGTGTAATCAAGGGTATTATTCGACCACAACCATTTTGAATAAATAATTCGGCTTTGATACCGGATAATTTAGTTTTATTGCCAGTTTAGTGGTGACCAAGAGTATTTACAACTGTTTTAAGTAAATAATGCCGTTTTAATAACGCTAGCTTTTCAGAAATTTAAATTGTGTAATACGTTGAGAAGACAACGAGGCGGAACGAACCGGAATTGTGTTCCGGTCCCTAATTTTTTTTTTTATCAAATCGTTCCTGTGGTTAAACTACTCAAGCACATTTGTGCACCATGAAACTGCAGTTCACAAATTGGATATCAAATCTGCCGTTCCACTTGTTCATTTTTTACAACTCAAGCACTGGATGAAATGATGATATTTGTTTTTCTAATCTTTTCAGATGGAACTTATCTGTGTAAAATAATACAGATTTCGATAATACAGGGTAGTTATAAAGTATTACATACGGTTCAAGAGTTGAAATTCACAGTTTATGATCGTTTATTGACATGATAGATACGATGACAAGTTAGCCGCCACGTGGAGCAACATTTTAGCTACAGTATTTCTGCGGCATTATTTCCTGTTAAACAGTAGAGCTGCGTACTCGTGCTTCTAATTTAACTGCCTGCATGACATGTAAACAGCATTTAATAATGGTTGGAGACGACTTGAATGGGTAATGAAGAAAACTTTAATATAAGTTTAACATAACAGCAAATGTACAACGTTTCGACAAGGTACCTGATGATGACAAGCTTTTCTTCATTACCCATTCAAGCCGTCTCCAGCCATTATTAGTTTCAAAGTGGGTTCCTCGTCATCGAATTTGCAGGTTCTGCTTTTACACGAAACGGCCTGGAGGCGAATTCTTTGTGTTCCACATGCTATCACGGTCATACCCTCAGCAACTTAATCTAGTGCACACCGTAAGAGCTGTTCATTCGATATGATATGATAAACACTACAACTTATATTCTAGCTGGCCTGATGAGCCTGGTATTTGATTGAAGGCCTCGCTGGCACTGGATATAGCAGATATAGTGTGGTTGACATATTGTTATACATTTTTCTTTAATTTCACTCATAAGCTTTTAGAAGTACTTATGTCCTGTCTGAGCCACACCCTTTCTGACCCGAGTACAACTTACAATACTTTAAAATTAAAACAGTTCTAATGCACGTGGGCTATAATTTCATTCCGGTATATCTAGACGAGGGGAACATGAGTTGATTTTTTTAGTTCTTGTCCCTTGGCGAAAACTACAGGTTTTTCCAGGGCCTTATATTGACGTCATTATACACGTCATTATTTGATAACAAGATAACTCTTCAAGTCCGTTACGAAAGTTCGCTTTTTAGTAACGTTATAAGAGTGTATTATTCTCAACCATCTGGTAGGCTACGACCACGCTTTAATAACGTTATCAGGGTGTATTATTCTCAGCCATCTGATATAATACGTCCATGGTTTAAATTTAATATAGTTATCACGGTGTGTTATTATCAGCAAGCTGGGTACGATACATCCAGACTTTAATAACATATTACCTAGTGTATTGGTTTCCGTTACTTCGCTAACATACGGTCAAAATTTGATAATGCTATCATAATGTATTATTCTCAGCCTGTAGTAAAGTTATTGTAGTTCTATACATTTGACCTTCAGTAATATTATTGTAATCTATTAAACTTGGTTATTATAGTTACTACCACTGTGCTAACTTACTAACAAAATTGCTTGTGGCAATAACATAGAATGTTGTTTAATGCATGTGCACCTTTGTAAACAGTTGTCAAAATATTGTCACATGACAGTAAGTTTTTGCTATTATAACTGAGGGGTAAAAGTATTGTTGGCACAGGCAAAACAATGTGAAAAGGAATAAATCACTGATAGAAATGTGTCAAAGTATTGTTGCCACAGACAAATGCATGTGAATAGGAATAAATCACTGATAGAAATGTGTCAAAGTATTGTTGCCACAGACAAACATGTGAATAGGAATAAATCACTGATAGAAATGTGTCAAAGTATTGTTTCCACAGACAAATGCATGTGAATAGGAATAAATCACTGATAGAAATGTGTCAAAGTATTGTTGCCACAGACAAATGCATGTGAATAGGAATAAATCACTGGAAGAAATGTCTCAAAGTCTTCTTGGCACATTCATCTGTAATATACCTTTAACAGAAATGTTTGTAAAAAATCCTTGTCAAGAGTAAAAAAATAGCCACTGATAAAAATCTTTCAAATTGTTTTTGGTACACCAACAGTAACATATTACTCAGAAAATATTGGTAGTTCCCTAAACATGGTGCCAAAAGTAATATACTGACAGAAATGTTTCAAAATGTTTGTGCTGTTTTATCCTTATCTCCTGTTTCCTGTGATTCTCAACCTGCTCTCCTTGGTGAAATATCTATGGGTCAATATTTAGTATTCCCTCCCTCACCAGATGTTGGGTTTCATGCACAGCATTTTGGGGATCAACTTTGATCAGGGGTTAGTATGTCTCGTCCTCCTGAAGATCATGTTCATGCATTTTATAGATCTTCCTTCTCTTATCTTGGTTCCCAACATTTGGAATCTCTCATTACATTGTTGATTCAAATCCTAATGCATTGATGAATTTCTCACAAGCTCAATTTTCCCACAGCATTAATGACTAAGCAGTTGCTGGCTCCAGCAATTTACTTGCTTTCTGAAGGGTTTTCAGATGATCTTCACTGTCTTCTGTTTACTACGATCATGTGGCATTAATTTTCAGCCATGGCTCTTCAGCTTCTTGTTCTTCGTCCATTCACAGAGTCGAGGATTACAATGTTGGTGACTAGGCCCCACAGTCAGGGCCGGGTTTTTCCATGTTTGCCATTTACAATGGGTCCTACAGGTTTTTTCAGGAGGCAGGAGGTTTGGCCATTCACTTCCCTCCCTCCCCATTGTTTCCACATTCTGTTGCCTTCCACCCACTAAGGGATCCTGTTTTTCTCCAGTTTCTAGAGGAAGTGGTTTGAGACTTACTTCGGAAAGAGGCCATAGAACTTGAGGAACCTTCTCGGCCGGGGTTTTACTCCCATCTGTTCATCATACCCCAAAAGACTGGAGATTGGCAACTAGTTATAGATTTACCATCCCTGAATCATTTCCTGGTCATACCCAAATTTAGGATGGAGTCTTACTTAACCCTTCAGAGGGTTTTCATTCCGGGTAGTGTATGATGAAGAATGCCTATCTACGCATTCCCATCTCCCAGAATTTACTCTGTTTTGTTTATCAGGGGCGTGTTTATCACTTTTGGGCTCTACCATTGAGTCTAGTGTCAGCTCCTTCTGCCAATGAGTCCCATCCTTCAATTGATTGCTTCATACCAAAGGCCTTTGTTGTCACCATTACATGGACGACTGGCTACTTTTAGCTTCCTCTTTGGTCAAATATTCTGTTCATGCTCACTTTCTTTTTTGAGAGGCTATCAGGGTGGATTGGCTCATCAAGGTGGAGAAGTTGTTTCTCACACCCATACAATATGTGATTCATCTGGTTGTGTTTTTCAATTCTCTCATCAGTTGGGCCTTGCCTTCTCCCATTCATTTATGGGATATGGAATGTCTAGTTTGCAGTCTATCAGCCTCTCCCTCTCTTACTGCATGAGAGATGTTATCTCTTTTTGGAACATGGGCTTTTCTTGAAGCCCTTATCCCCCTTGGTTACATCCACATGTGTCACCTTCATTAGGTGTTACTCAACCAATGGAGCCTCATTTGGGATCTTTTAGATGCTCCTGTTACCCTGCCTTCCCACCTACAGGCCAGTTTTGTTTGGTGGTTGGAGTGGACCAATGCTACCATCAGAGTTCCTTTTCCATCTCCTCGACAAGATTGTTATCTTTTTTACAGATGCTTTCCTTTTGGGTTGTGGTGCATATCTCAATGGTCAAGAGGTTTTGAGTCATTTGACACTGACCAAATTGTCATATTACAGTCCTGATCTGTATCTGTTAGTTTGAGCCAGTTATTTTTTTTTAGTATTTAAAACAGCTACAGACATCTTCACTATAAGGCAGCATTTTCCAAACTTTTGTCATTCATGCCCCCCCTAATATATGTTGTTTTTTGCATGCCCTTCTTGTTTTTAAAATGAGTGAAAGAGTTAAGTGACAAGATACAATACATGGATACACATTAAAATGCTATGTGTGTTGTAGTAATTAATTATTATTTCCACTAATAAAAAACATGTTAAATGCTTAATTTTACATTATTGACTCTACCCTAATTGCTCACCTCTCCTCAGGGGGATCATTGTGCCCCCTTGAGGAACATGCCTCACACTTTGGGAAATGCTGCTGTAGGGTTTTCTTGACAGTAAACCTTTATTCTGTTGAGGATAATGTTATGTATTGAAATTCTGTTTGTAGCTTTCGATGTTATTAAAATCCCAATGTTACACCTTTTGTTTGTTGGACAAACAGATCTGTGTTAGTCATGTTCACTAATATCTTGTTCTAGTTAATATATGAGTTTTAGGTGTTGAATAAGCTAATCTCCAATTACTGGTATGTTCAACAACATAATCGTGAATAGCTGGACAAATCATTATGGTAGAGGAAAGCCTAAGTGGTCAATAGGCACTTTTTGTGAGAAAAATTTGTATTTAACTCAAAAATATTTTACTATCATAGACCAACTGCTATATTAATGTATTTTAACTTTTTGATATTTTGCCATAGACAATGAAGAAAAAGTTTTTTGTACTGAAGACTGATTCAACTGATGGTCCTGCAAGGTTGGAATGTTATGACACAGAAAAGAAATGGCGAATGGGTACTCCACCCAAACGAAAAATTGCCATCAAGACCTGTTTCAACATTAACAGAAAATTAGATGCTCGCCAGAAGTTTGCAATTGCATTGTATACTAAAGATGATTGTTTTGGACTGGTTGCCGACAACCAGTTAGAGATGGAAAAATGGATTAATGCTCTTTTGGAGCTCCAACATAATGGGTGTGAGGAAGATAAGGATGCTAAACCAAAGCCCCATTTTGGTAAGTTGCTTACAAGTTCTTCGTCTGTGAAAACCTTTCTTTGTGGTAATGCTTGGTTGGGTTTTATATTTAACTTTGTGAATTTGACAAAAAAAATATCACTGTACATGACAAAATACCACTTTCCTTTATGACAGTGGGACTGATGTACCTACCTTAACACAAGATATCACTGTACATAACAAAATACCACTTTCCTTTATGTCAGTAAGACTGATCTACCTACCTTAACACAAAACATCACTGTCCATAACAAAATACCTCTTTCCTTTATGTCAGTAGGGCTGATGTACCTACCTTAACACAAAACATCACTGTCCATAATAAAATACCACGTTCCTTTATGTCAGTAAGACTGATGTACCTACCTTAACACAAGATATCACTGTCCATAACAAAATACCACTTTCCTTTATGTCAGTAGGACTGATGTACCTACCTTAACACAAGATATCACTGTCCATAACAAAATACCACTTTCCTTTATGTCAGTAGGACTGATGTACCTACCTTAACACAAGATATCACTGTACATAACAAAATACCACTTTCCTTTGTCAGTAAGACTGATGTACCTACCTTAACACAAAACATCACTGTCCATAACAAAATACCACTTTCCTTTATGACAGTAAGACTGATGTACCTACCTTAACACAAAACATCACTGTCCATAACAAAATACCACTTTCCTTTATGACAGTAAGACTGATGTACCTACCTTAACACAAAACATCACTGTCCATAATAAAATACCACGTTCCTTTATGACAGTAAGACTGATCTACGTTATGGACAGTGATATCTTGTGTTAAGGTAAAAATACCACTTTCCTTTATGTCAGTAAGAACTGATGTACCTACCTTAACAAAAATATCACTGTCCATAACAAAATACCACTTTCCTTTATGTCAGTAGGATTGATGTACCTACCTTAACACAAGATATCACTGTCCATAACAAAATACCACTTTCCTTTATGACAGTAAGACTTAAGGTAGGTACATCACACAAAACATCACTGTCCATAACAAAATACCACTTTCCTTTATGACAGTAAGACTGATGTACCTACCTTAACACAAGATATCACTGTCCATAACAAAATACCTCTTTTCTTTATGACAGTAAGATTGATGTACCTACCTTAACACAAAACATTACTGTCCATAACAAAATATCTTGTGACAAGATAATATTGTATCAATATAATTATATTAATATTTGATCCTGTCGGAGATGCTGTAACAGTTTGTTTGTAGAATCTAATAATATAATGTTTATTTTAATCTTCAATTTTATGGAAACTTCGGTATTGTTTTGGTTGTTATAATGCGCACCAGGGGGGGGGGATTCTGTAACAGTATGATTGTAGATACGTGTCCTAAAATTGTTGATGTACGAAATCAACAACAATTCGAAAACGTGGCTGAGATTTTAAAAAGTTATTCAATATTCTACTCAGTATTCATTATTTTATTTTACATATAAGCATTGAGACAATAATAAATAAGTTATTTATACATATCGATCTGGTTTGGACAATCCATCAGTAAAATAGTATGTTTATTTTTATTGATGCTGAATGAAGGTAATGCAGCCGTTTTTAATATACATAGCGTGATCTTTCTGACTATGAAAAGCGCACGTGCTATTCGAGTTTTTACCAAATAGTTTGAAGGCGTTTATTTTCTTGGAATTTGAAGAGACAGAGATTACGACGGTTACTGTTAACTGATGAATGACTTATGTAGTTGTATGTTGTTTACTCCGTTCCGTGACGTCACCAGCCAAGGTTATGCCTGCGTTTCACTTTACCGAATGTATCGATCTGGCGCGGGTAGTTACTGCCACAGGATAAGACATTGTCATAGCAACGGCCTCCAAACGACAAGCCAAGACATGTAAAACAACATTTTTAGTGGAAGTCGGCAAACTGAAACTTAACGCTGTCAATATTACACCAATAAAAAATACCGTTCTTCCAAAAGAATAATGCATATTATATGCAGTTTCTAACATAACACCATGTTTCATTATGTCGAAACTTGTTCTTAAAAAACACAATAACAAATGGCGATTTACTTCGAACAAAACCATAAAAAGAGTAAAATTAAATAAATTTTCTAATGCCAAATATGGAGACAAACCTTAAAATCAATATCAAAAAATATCTTGAAGAAAATAAGCCCAGTTTAAGAAAGTTTTTGTTATTAGTTTTATTTATGAAGAAATATATTAAAAAGAAACATCAGAAACAATACTTTATGTTTATAGATGCAATATGTTAAACAGTTTTTTATTAATGATTAATTCATTATTCATGACAATGTATGCTTTTTGTCGTTTTGACAAAAAATAATTCAACTTGGTACAAACACACTGTTGTAAAAAAGAGTCATTGTGAAGTTTATCAAGTCACAAAACATTATTTATATATAATAGCAATTCACAATTTTTAACCATTCACAACAACAGCAATGTAAAATAGTTAACTGGAAGATTTGACCTCTAACAACAGTTACCTACAGGAGTAATTCATAGATTTAACTTCTCACAATGTTTATGTAAGAGTAATTCACAGATTTAACTTCTCACAACAACAGTTACCTACTTGAGTAATTTATAGATTTAACTTCTCACAATGTTTATGTAAGAGTAATTCACAGATTTAACCTCACACAATGTTTATGTAAGAGTAATTCACAGATTTAACCTCTCACAATGTTTATGTAAGAGTAATTCACATATTTAACCTCACACAATGTTTATGTAAGAGTAATTCACAGATTTAACTTCTCACAATGTTTATGTAAGAGTAATTCACATATTTAACTTCTCACAACAACAGTTATGTAAGAGTAATTTACAGATTTAACCTCTCACAATGTTTATGTAAGAGTAATTCACAGATTTAACCTCTCACAACGTTTATATAAGAGTAATTCACAGATTTAACCTCTCACAATGTTTATGTAAAAGTAATTCACGGATTTAACCTCTCAAAATGTTTATGTAAGAGTAATTCACAGATTTAACCTCTCACAATGTTTATGTAAGAGTAATTCACAGATTTAACTTCTCACAACAGTTATTTATAATAGTAATTCAGAAATATAAATATTTCCAAACAAAAGTATGTGTACTTGTATAACAACAGTGTGTGTGTACATGTGTATAACAACAGTGTGTGTGTACATGTGTATAACAACAGTGTGTGTGTACATGTGTATAACAACAGTGTTATACACATGTACACACACACTGTTGTGTGTGTGTACATGTGTATAACAACAGT
>NW_013670059.1:65841-78609 GCF_000517525.1 Limulus polyphemus | reverse complement strand
GTACATGTGTATAACAACAGTGTGTGTGTACTTGTATAACAACAGTGTGTGTGTGTACATGTGTATAACAACAGTGTGTGTGTGTACATGTGTATAACAACAGTGTGTGTGTGTACATGTGTATAACAAGTGTGTATATGTGTACATGTGTATAACAACAGTGTGTGTGTGTGTATATGTACAACAACAGTGTGTGTGTATACATGTATAACAACAGTGTGTGTACATGTATAACAACAATGTCTATACATGCATAACAACAATGTGTGTGTGTATATGTGTACATGTGTATAACAACAGTGTATATGTGTACATGTGTATAACAACAGTGTATATGTGTACATGTGTATAACAACAGTGTATATGTGTACTTGTATAACAACAGTGTGTGTGTGTGTACATGTATAACAACAATGTGTGTACATGTATAACAACAATGTCTGTACATGCATAACAACAATGTGTGTACATGTATAACAACAGTGTGTATATTTGTGTTCTTAGTTTCTCATTTAACTTGTTTTGTACACAAATAACTTCTTTACAGTTTTTATTCCTTACTCAGGAAAATTCTATGAAGGTCACTTTTGGGTAATATTGTTGGTATGGTTTCAAATTTTTGTCCAGTGACGGGCTTGAAGATATGCTGTTGATCAAGTACTTTCTTTTTGCAGAACACGTGTGGCAGGTTACAGTGAAGCCGAAAGGGTTAGGAAGCAGCAGAAAGATAACGGGACAACATCGGCTTTGTCTGACAACTTCTTCTCTCAGTTTGTTCAAGATGAATACTCATTGTGATCATAATGAAACTCTTGAGTTTCCTGTAAGCCAAATCTATATAATTAGAGGATATAATTTAACTATGTGATCATTAAAATTAATACAAAGTTTACAGTTGAACATTATATAATGATATCTTTCTTCAGCTCAGCATGGAAATGTAAGGTGAATATTACTACATGACAGAGACCACTTGTTTATCAATCAATATAGTTTTATCTGTAAGTGTATTTAGTGTTTAATCTGTATGCAGAGTATTTTTTGGGGTGGGTGGGTTTTAGAGTTAAGTTTTTATTTGAACAATGTTTAAAGCTTCACTCAGAGTGATTTCTACATTAAATTTTAGTTGTATTACTGCACTAGAGAAATTTCTAAGAGTGAGTTGAAACACATCCTACATATTAATAGTAGTATAATACCTTATATCGTACAATATTATCACAGTAGAGAGTAAAACAGTACATTATATCTTACAATATTATCACAGTGGAGAGTAAAACAATACCTTATATCTTACAATATTATCACAGTAGAGAGTAAAACTATGTTATATCGTACAATATTATCACACTAGAGAGTAAAACAGTACATTATATCTTACAATAATATCACAGTGGAGAGTAAAACAATACCTTATATCTTACAATAATATCACAGTAGAAAGTAAAACTATGTTATATCTTACAATAATATCACAGTGGAGAGTAAAATAATACTTTATATCGTACAGTATTATCACAGTAGAGAGTAAAATAATACTTTATATCTTACAATATTATCACAGTAGAGAGTAAAACAGTACATTATATCTTACAATATTATCACAGTAGAGAGTAAACTATGTTATATCTTACAATATTATCACAGTAGAGAGTAAAACAGTACATTATATCTTACAATATTATCACAGTAGAGAGTAAAACTACATTATATCTTACAATATTATCACAGTAGAGAGTAAAACAGTACATTATATCTTACAATAATATCACAGTAGAGAGTAAAACTATGTTATATCTTCTAATAATATCACAGTAGAGAGTAAAACTTTGTTATATCTTACAATAATATCACAGTAGAGAGTAAAACAGTACATTATATCTTACAATAATATCACAGTAGAGAGTAAAACAGTACATTATATCGTACAATATTATCACAGTAGAGAGTAAAGGAGTATGTTTTACCTTTCAATAATATAAGAGTGTAAAATAATCTGAATTTGTGTAGCAAGATTAAGTATGAATGTGTAAAATGGCACTTGCTATTATAGTACATTTATTGTGCATACAGTAATCTGTAACTCAGCTAGTATTGTAGCATCTGTGTTATGTCCTTTTATGTAAGAAAATTGGTGAAGGGAAACACATGTTTAAAAACGTGTTTTAAATGTACGTCTGATGCTTACAGAGTTGTTAGTTTGAGATGTGTAAGTAAATGGAAGAAGTTAATCTTTAAGCTCATGAGCATTCGGAGGTGCGGCCACTCTGACTGTTTCTTCTTCATGGAAGTGGGGAGGTCAGCAGTGACTGGAGCTGGTGAGCTGTGGATGCAGTCTGAAGATAGAATCATAGCACAAAACATGCATGAAGCAATTCTGGGGTAAGAAAATAACCAAAGAAAAAATTTTTTTAAGTGTTAGCTATTTAACATAGCCTTCCTTCACTTTTAGTGTGTTGTTTTAAATAATTAACACAACTTTACTCCTTCATTGTTAACTAATAATGCTTTTTGCAGTGTTAATATGCCTTGTTAAATACATGCCATAGATATTTCCACTATTAATGTGTTGTATTAACTAATTAGCACAGCTTTCCTGTAACATTAATGAGAATTTGTAAGGAGCGCACTTAGCTAATGTATATTCAAAAATTAACTAAAACATCAATGGTCTATTAGCATGAAGTTTTTTTCCTTAATTTAACAAGCTATTTTGTTATATATCGTTATGATAAGACATGTACATAGCTGATGTCAAGAACATAGGAAAAGGTGCATATCCAGAGATGTTTGTAGTCCTATCTATTCTAGTCTTTCTAATGTTGACTACAGAAATATTCTGTGGTCTTATCTACTCCAGTCTTACTGGTACTTACAACATAGAGTACATTTATGGTTCTATATCTTCTAGTTGTACCGGTGTTTACAAGATGAGTCTGTAATTATATGTACTCTATTTGTACTAGTGTTTACAAGACAGAGTCTGTGTTCCTGTCTACTTTAGTTGTACTAGTGTTTACAAGATAGTCTATGTTCCTATCTACTTTAGTTGTACTGGTGTTTACAAGACAAAGTCTGTGTTCCTATCTACTTTAGTTGTACTAGTGTTTACAAGATAGTCTGTGTTCCTATCTACTCTAGTTGTACTAGTGTTTACAAAATAGTCTATGTTCCTATCTACTTTAGTTGTACTGGTGTTTACAAGACAGAGTCTGTGGTCCTATCTACTCTAATTGTACTAGAGTTTACAAGACAAAGTCTGTGTTCCTATCGACTCTAATTGTACTAGAGTTTACAAGACAAAGTCTGTGTTCCTATCGACTCTAATTGTACTAGTGTTTACAAGATAGTCTGTGTTCCTATCTACTCTAGTTGTACTAATGTTTACAAGATAGTCTGTGTTCCTATCTACTCTAGTTGTACTAGTGTTTACAAAATAGTCTGTGTTCCTATCTACTTTAGTTGTACTGGTGTTTACAAGACAGAGTCTGTGTTCCTATCTACTCTTATTGTACTAGAGTTTACAAGACAAAGTCTGTGTTCCTGTCCACTTTAGTTGTACTAGAGTTTACAAGACAAAGTCCGTGTTTCTATCTGCTCTAATTGTACTAGAGTTTACAAGATAAATTCTGTGTTCCTATCTACTCTAGTTGTACTGGTGTTTACAAGACAAAGTCTGTGTTCCTATCTACTCTAATTATACTGGTGTTTACAAGACAAACAGTCTGTAGTCCTTTCTACTCTAGGTGTACTGGTGTGTACAATGTATAGAGTCTGTGGTCCTATCTACTTTAGTTTTACTGGTGTTTACAAGATAGACAGAGTCTGTAGTCCTATTTAGTGTAGTTGTACTGGTGTTTACAAAGTAGAGTCTGTGGTCCTATCTAATATAGTTGAACTGGTGTTTACAAGTTCAACCCTATGGTCCTATCTCCTTTAGTAGTACTAGTATTTACAAGATAGAGTCTGTAGTCCTATTTATTGTAGTTGTACCGGTATTTACAGTGTATAGTCTGTGGTCCTATCTACTCTAGTTCTACTAGTACTTACAACTTTGTTTGACACAAATAATGGAACATGTTTCTACAGTAATGTGTTGTTTTACTGTGTATGTATTCAATGTCTTTAGTTTGACACAAAGATATTTTGTTTTAAAATAATGTTATTTGTAATAGATGTTTTATTAATATTTTTACATACATGTTAGGGCTATGAAACTTTCAAGGTCGAAGGATGAATTAGGACCAATGTCTCGACCTAGGAGCGCCTCAACCAGTGAAAACAGCAAACCAATTTCATCTCGTCGCCATGGAGGTGTAGTTTCTTACCAGGTACAAAGCATGAGCTTAGAACGGACACCGGGGCTTCCTTCCATAAGAAAGCGCTGTGATAGCATGCCAGCTCGAGCACGAACATGTAGCGAAGGCCAACGTGACTTGATTAGTAATAGGTTAGTATTTGTCCTATAATACACATCCTAATTAAACCAGCAGAGCTAAATTTTGCCTTCATATTGGTTAGCATCAAACTATAAAAACAGTTGTTACTCAAACTTTAGACATTAATGAGGTTATTACTTAGTGTATTCTTCTTTATTTCAAGTTTCCTATCGGATGTATAGATATTTTTGTTTGTTTTGATTTATTATCCTAGAAATCAGAAAAAATATGAGATTCTCTTAAATTTGGAATGATCATCAGAAAATGTTCTTTTTATCGGTTACTCAAAACAGAAACAGAATATTTTCTTAGCTGATAAAACATTTCTGCACAAAGAATTTTATACTTATTTTGATTTTAGTCCTCAGTCTGGAGGATGCTACTCTTCTCCAAGCTGGGCTCTCCATCGGGGAGAGAACCTTCGCCCTCAAAGTACATATGCACGGGCTGTATCTTATTCTCCACCCAGCATTGTTAATATTGGGTATGTATCATGTTATTGTTGGTAACTTGCTGGACTTAATGTTTATCCCTCTCTTGGAATATACAAAGTAATATAATAATTCCAGTGTGTATGAAATTAAGAATAATTTTCTATTTATATTAACTTTAAGCTTTTGTGAAAGAATTCAAAGCCTTTAAGTATTTTAGTTCAAAATATATATAAATTCTTTTAAGGTAAGTTTATGGGAAATATATTAAATAGTTGATTTTTATTTTCTTCTGTTATTGCTGTTTTTTAGCTCATGTATGCTCTTCTAAACAATATTAATAAACAGATAAAATTACATTGTGATAGCAAAATATTGTTTGTGTCACTTTAAGACAAGTTTCTTATTGTGATAAAAGGTTGGGTCTTGGGTTGTAAAAAATTAAATATTGCAGTTTAGGCAGTGGCATCAGAAAGACTACAAAAGTATGTGTGTGTGTGTGTGGTCAGTCAAATGAAAAAAGTGGGAAAATTTTCTAAGGAGCCAACTACAATAATTTTGTTACCTAAGTAAACATGTGAACCAATTCTCAGATATCCTTTGCATGAATACGAATGATTGGCACTTGTGTTGTGTTTAAAATTTCCTAAGTAATTAAAATCAACATTTTATATTTACACAATTTTAAAAACTTTATTGCAGCCATCAATGGCTTCTACGTTAAAAACACTCTACATGTACAAGTTTTGATGTTCTCTATGTCATCTTCAGGAGTTATTTACAAGAAACGATAATTTATACTTTTTCCCATGTCGTGTGATATTACATTGTTATTTACATAATTTGTTGGTCAACCTTTATAATACATAACACCAAATATCAATGAACTGACTACATAATTTGTTGGTAAACCTTTATAATACATAACACCAAATATCAATGAACTGACTACATAACTTATTGGTCAACCTTTATAATACATAACACCAAGTATCAATGAACTGACTACATAACTTATTGGTCAACCTTTATAATACATAACACCAAGTATCAATGAACTGACTACATAATTCGTTGGTCAACCTTTATAATACATAACACCAAATATCAATGAACTGACTACATAATTTGTTGGTAAACCTTTATAATACATCACACCAAATATCAATGAACTGACTACATAATTTGTTGGTCAACCTTTATAATACATAACACCAAATATCAATGAACTGACTACATAATTTGTTGGTAAATCTTTATAATACATAACACCAAATATCAATGAACTGACTACATAATTTGTTGGTCAACCTTTATAATACATCACACCAAATATCAATGAACTGACTACATAATTTGTTAGTCCTCATTGGTCAACCTTTATAATACATCACACCAAGTATCAATGAACTGACTACATAATTTGTTGGTCAACCTTTATAATACATCACACCAAATATCAATGAACTGACTACATAATTTGTTGGTCAACCTTTATAATACATCACACCAAATATCAATGCACTGACTTGATATTTCTTTTTGATTTTGTTTTTAAATTCTATCATTTCTATTGATTCTCTGACATTTAAATGTATTATATTGTGAGGTTCAGCTAAAATTGTGTTGTGTTGTTTCTACATGTTCTACTAAAATCGAATGTAACTAATTAAGTGTGTAGCTGTTGACAGAAGATTTGAACCAAATATAGTAGGTAGAACATTTAAGAAATTTAGCAAAGATGTTAAGATCCATTTATGAAAAATACCAAAAAAGAAACTTTAAGTTTGGCTTATATTCTAGAATTAACAGATCAATTATTCAAATCTTTTAAGAAGCAACAACACTTTTATTCCATTTTTAAATCTATAAATAAGTTTAAGGAAATACTAAATATAAAATAGAATTAGAACATAAAACTGGGATTTACAAAATATAATGTAAATGTGGGAGTCTTTATATTGGTCAAACTAAAAGGAATTTAAAATTCAGATTATCGGAACATAAAGGTTATGTAAGAAATAATAGAATGGATAATTCAGCTATAGAAGAATGTGTAAAAAGCAACACAACACATAATTTTATGGGAAAAAAACTACAAATTTTATGTAAATATAAAATGTTGATTTTAATTATTTATTAAAGGCCATTGCATGATAGCTTACTGTTTGAGCCACAAAAAATTATGTGTGATATATCCTCATAAATTGTTTCCAAAATAAAATTATAACTGAAATTTTGAGATTCAAAATTTTTTATACAAGTTTTATTAGCATTTTTTGGATTAGATAATGAAAGAAATCCAAACTTTAGCCTTAATTACCAATTTTTAGTCTCTGTTGAAATATTTAATCAGATTGTGGAAATAACTAAATTTCCTGCTTGTGTGGAGACAATTTTTCAATAGAAGATACATTTGTCTATAATTATGCACAAGGGCTATCTGTGCTCTGCCCACCACGGGTATCTAGCGTTGCAAGTCTGCAGACATACTGCTTTACCACTGGGGGGCTAGAAGATACATAGACAGAAATGCGTAAAGTTGAATCAATTTTTAAGCATACATTGTTTAAAGTTACATTAAAAAATTCTCCTTTTTGCCATTAAAAGCGGGTGGACAATGACCTGTTGGTTCCCCCTTTATTTGACACCTATGAGTTTATGAACCTGATCTGATGTATTTGAGACTGGTTGTTTTTGTGTGTTAGACATAAGATAATTATTTTAACTCTCACTTTTTGAAGCATATAATTTTTTATCAGTTTGACAGGAGCTTGTTCAACAGACAGCATTGGTAGTGGGCTCTCAACAGATGAGTGTGAAGGGAGTCCTAGCGATTTCCATTTTGGGTAGGTCATTTACTTGTTGAAAATAAGAAGTTGTAACATGTCCTCTGAGAACTAGCATATAAACATTATTCAATAATTAAATACAGAGCTTGTTAAAGTTATAAGTAGGCTTGTTAACAGACTAGGTTTCAACAGAGAACTACTTTTTTGGAAACACTAATCACCTCTACATTGAACAGATAACTAATAAACTGCATGATTTGCAAAAAGTCAAGACTTTGAATGAAACTCCCATCCCTAAAGTAATAACATTTACTGAGCCATTCTAAGATGCAATTAGCATTAGACATCTGTACCCTTCAACCAATAGGAGGATGACACATCTTCCCTTGAGCACTTTGTGTACATCAAAAATTAATTCTTTTCCACAACAATATAGTGCTAAGGCATGTTTTTTTTCTTTCATTAAGAATTTAGTATTTTCTACTTTTAGTTAACATTCAAAGTGTTATTTTTCTTCTCTTCATTATTTTTTATTTGATAAAGAAAGATACAGATTTTTAAAATGTATTTCACTTAGAGATTCTGATATGAATTATTCTCTTTTCTTACATTACTTTGATTTCTTCTCTTTACTAAACTATGTGATTTTGGGACATGTGTTGTTATGTGGTGTATTTAACAGGATTGCTACCCATCATCATTAACATAGTGTTCTGGTTTGGATGATTAATGAAAATAACCAAGGCCTAATTACATTGGACATATCACTAGTACTAAAAATTATAGTAATATTAATACTTTCTATGGATTCAGTTTTGTAGATTGTATTAATTATGATTCCTCATATCCATGTTTCTGAAACCTTCCAAGGTCCAGACTCTTTCCCCTACAAGTTGTCTTATTTTCTTCAAATGTTGAAACTAGAGTTTTTCTGACAGTGTCACCATGTTTGCACATCACATGGTTGGTTCTGTTGTACATTCTTCATCTCAGATCCAAGATTCATGGCATCCTGCTTTTGATAAATCAGGTCTGTGATATTTTTTCTTTTACTTCAGTTGTTTCTACTGGTTCTCAGTTCAGCTTCTTTTCGTGCACCTCAACTCGTAATATTCCCCTCCCCAGTTTTTCCCTTGTCTGTTTGTTGCATTATTGCGGATTTTTTCTATTTCTGATTCATGTTGATTCTTTGTTGCCATATTTTTCCTAAAGTTAAGATTCTCCTCTTTGTTTTGTGTTTGGGATTTCCTCTTTTCTAGTGCTCCTATCCCTTGAATTAGACTCCTGGAGGTTTATCTTGGGAAACTTCATTTTACACCATTCTTGCAGGCATTTTTAGGGAAGTTCCTTGTCTTGTGTTTCCTTTCTGGTGTCCCCCCTTCACAAGGATCCATCTATCATAGTGTTCAGTGATCGGCTGTTTCTGGACAGCTATGATCCTCTGTGAGCTTGGCTTTTGCACTTTGTCCACCTGTGGACTTGAAGAAACCCTTGGGTCACACAGGTTTCCTCTCTGAGTTTTCTTTGTCTTTCAGAGCTCATACCTGTTTGTTTTCAAAATCCTGAGTACTTACACACTGAGAATGCACTCACTGGGTCTGCATTTTCACCACTCTATGGACATTAGACATCTTCTAGCTTTTTGTTCTGGGAGTCATAATCTGCTACAACCTCCTTTTTCCATCAGGATTCTGCTCCTTTGAATTGACAGGTCAGGCTTCTAAGTATAATGACTCCCATTCAATACTTGATTCATTCTGGAGTATTTATCCCTCATTTAGTGAGTGGCCTCAACCTTCTACTTTACATTTCTAAGATATGGAGCTTCTATGTATGAGATTCTGTCTCATTTGGGGTCTTTCACTGTTCTCTTGTTCCTTCTTTTTTCTGGATGTGTCCCCTTCAGTGAACTATGGCATCAGTGGATTGTATTCTTTAATCCTTGTCTTTTCTTATTTCTCTATATATTTACCTGTCACTACTGTGGTGGCTTAGGTTTATCCACATAATTAAGTATTCATCTTCCTAAACCCTTTCTGGACTTACACCTTTTAATAGATGTCTATCTAGTCAGAAGGGGTGTGGTTCTGGATACCTTCACCATTTTTGGTGTTTGGTCTCCTGTGGAGCAGTCTTTCAACAACTGTTTCCTTGAAGTATGGGCAGTTTAATGGACTTGCCTCCATATTTTGTTGCAGCTATTTGGGCATCCTGTTTTTTTCTATTTCTCCCACTCCACATTCATTTCTTACATCAACTAACAGGAAGGTACTTGCTCTTGGGACTTCTACTTTCTTGTTATTGAGCTATACTTTTGGGATTACAACATAATCTGGCTGTTGGTCTTTCATGTTCTGGGAGCTTTTAGTTTAATGGTGGACTTGCTGTATCACCCTGACAAAATCCATCAGCTTAACATCTTCTGTTTCTGGGGATTTTTCCCACTTTGGAAGTCCTTTTATCAATGCATTTGTGACTCTCTCTAAACCACACTCCCACTTTTTGGTCATCATTCCCAGACTCCATGGCTATAGTGTCATTTAATCTGAGTATGGATGGGTTCACCTTCTTTCTTTATGCCTATCCTCTTCTCCATCCTCTTTCCAGGTGACTGTCTTTAAATCACAGTGCCCCTTACCTCTCTTTGGCCAGCTCAGTGATGATTTTCACTCCATTGTCTCTTGGTGTTCGTAAGGCCTCTATCTTTCCTATTTTCAAAGACCCTTTTTACATCAGCCTCGTATGTTCATCTTTTACTCTGAAGTTTCATATCTTCATCTTCACATGTGGCTTTTGTTTGGTCTGTTGTATGACAGGCAGAGTTTTCTCCCAGAGTAGCCAATTTTTTTTCTCACTCTTATCAGCCATTCACCGTTGCCTTTTATCATCACAAGTAGATGATTTATTGATGCAGGTCCATTTGCTTCTTTCTCATCTGGCTTTTTGAAGATAGTCTATTCACTTGTATGATATCTGGTAACAGTGCAGCTTAGTCGATAACTTACTGTTTTTGTCCTACCATTCTCCTATTTTATGGACCTCTTCTGAGCTTTTCTATTAAATTGTATTACTTGTCCAGTTCCTCTTCTGTACTGGAACCTCTGTTTATTTCACAGGACTCTTATGTATCTTCCATTCAAACCTTTGGCCACCTGTTTCATGTACCATATTTCTCTTAAGGCATGTATTTTTCTTGCTTGTGGAGGCAGTACTCTGATATTTTTGCCTTGAATGCCTCCTGCACTGTACCACAAGGAAAGGTTACTTTTATACCATTTCTTCCTCCCCAAGACTTGTGCTGCTTAAGAGACTGACTGGATATTTTTTCCAGTCATTTTCTCTTCCTTTCTCTATATGATCATTCAGACCCTGATCATTTCCTTTTTACTGTTCAGGATATTTGTTGTTTTCTCACTTGCACTGCTCCATTTATATGCAACTCCTCTTTTCTCATAACTTATCCTTCTACTTAACTGATTGGGTTAACTAATTCATTCTGCTTATTAATTCCTTTATGGAAGTTTTGACTTCTTTTGTCTTTTTCATGTCACCTACTATAAAGTTAGTCATCTCACAGCTTTTCTTGCCTTTGGCCATCCACATCCTCTGGATGTGATATTGCAGACAGGATTTGGATGAATTATGGAAAATCTGTTATTAAAACCAAACAACTTTTATGATGTAATCTGTTTAAACCAAGCTTAGCATAGCTCTCTCAATATTGCCCTTCTCAGTGGCCATGAAGTATTAGAACAGAAAATATGTGTTGAATATTTTATCTGCATTATATTTTTTAAACACCCTGACATATTTCTTTATTTGGTGAGTACACATTTTACATCATTATTTCTGTCAATTCCTTGTATATATATGACACAAAGTATATTGGTCTTTATTTTGTATAAATGGATCTGTTTTCTGTACTTCAGAAGATACATCCATCCTCCTGGAGAACTAAGCTTACATACAGAACCTCCCATCAAGGAAGAGATGCCAGATGATTATCTGTTAATGGAGCCAGGCCAAGGTTTGAGAACAGATTTCTTTTTTACAAGAATTGTGATATCAATAACAATAAACTATTTTTATCATTATAATTTTAACTTGTATAGTATGCTCTACATCACTCTTAAAAGTGTATTTGATTCAGCACTACTGTTTAGTAAGTCAGGCCATCAGTAATAATGTATAGATGTTTATTTTGCCATCATCCTAATCTAAACAGTTAATCCTTTCGAGATGGGTCATAGGTGAAAGGCCATGTCATCTTGTTTGTTGACTTACATTCAAAATTTTATTAAACTACTACTTCATGAATTTGTCAATAAGTTTGGTATCAAACTGTAGATTATAATTCAAATTTTAGAACTATACATTACTCAGTTTGTTAATTTAAATGTAAATATTAAAAAATGCAGCACTGGTTTAAATTAGATGTTTGTGAAATCAAAATACAAGCTAGAATATAAAATAAGAAGGTCTTATCTTTTCTATTTGCTAAGATATTGCTCATGTAATAATTCAAACACAGTGGCACCCTGCCCACCTCTTTCAATTTTTGGAAATGCTTCTTTATATACACTTACTTCTATATATGACATGAATAACCAATCAGAATCTCAGAATGTCCACCTAGTGGTTTTCTCAGCTTTTCTAACATGGCTAGTGCCATTTCTTTCTTTCGAACCAAGATTTCGATGAGGTAGGTTGTGTCTTTAGTCTGCTCAAAATTTCATCTTTTTTTAAGAGTAAAATACATCTTAGTTACTAAGCTTGATAAATTATAGTTGAATTACATGGTATTGATGTAGTAATTTATGATTTTTTAGTTATTCAAATGTATATGTAAAACCTAAAAAAATTTTTGTTTCATATCTTCTACATGCAAATTTTTTAAAGGCTTAGCAACCTATGTCAAGCAGCAACTGAGTACAAAGGTTGTAACTAGAAGAGATAATTATTTGCTTTACTTCTTTATTTACTGTTCTGTGTTTTAGTGAAAATATGTTTAAGAACTTATTTCAAAATAGCAATAATCTGTATACATATATAATGTATAATAATTGAAATGTGACTGTAGTTTACAAAATACTAGTCTACTAAAAC
>NW_013670059.1:64077-65612 GCF_000517525.1 Limulus polyphemus | reverse complement strand
TTCATTCTAGAATGAAAGAGGCATAATTTATGTTTATTTCCTAATTTTTTATGGTGGTTGTGAGATTGTTCAAACCTCCTGAACCCGTACAGAGATTAATTACTGAAAATAACAGATAAAATATAAAGTTTTTTCTTAACAAACATAGTCTTAGATCTTAGTTTGAAGGCTTAGTTGTCATGGAACAGTTATATTAGCTGTTGAAAAGAGTCAGTGAAGGTCTTAGTTTGAAGGCTTAGTTGTTAGTAAAAGTCATTGAAGGCCTTAGTTTGAAGGCTTAGATATCATGGTAAAGTTATATTAGCTTTTAATAAAATCAATGAAGGCCTTAGTTTTAAAGCTTAGTTGTTATGGAAGAGTTATATTAGCTGTTGGTTCAAATCAATAAAGGCTTAGTTGTCATGGAATAATTAGATTAACTGTTAGTAAAAGCCAGTGGAGGGCTTAGTTTGTACAAAGAGGATGTATGTTGAAGAAACAAAGGTATAAGCTAAACTATTTTGTATGAATCACTTTTTTTTTAACGTAACTTTTGGAATATAAAATATGCATTAGGTTTTGTCATAATAAATTTTTGTATTCTAGGTGTATTGGATTGAGGACTGTAAGCTTTTTTTAATTAGATGTCTGTGTATTAATATTATCCACGTTAGTCCCTCTGAAAACTTGAAGTGCTCGTCCAGTATATTCTTTTCTGTTAGTGTAAGCTGAATTTAAAGTATAAATAAGTGACAATAAGTTCTGTAAACATACAATATCAACACCAGATTCTCAATTAGCATTCAAAATTTTTAATAAAATTGTTATTATTCTTATACTAGAATTACGTTATAAAGATCAGAGAAATAAAATAGATACAAAAGATTTTCAATACAGTCATGAAATAGGTATTTTTTGTAATAATAATGTTATTTTTTATAGAAATTGTCCACAGTTTATCTAATGTACATGAAACTTTTCCTTTACAATGAACTTTATAAACAGTCTGAGTTAACATAGTGGAAAGATGAAAAGACAAGGCAAAGTCATTCCCAGCATGTGTTGTACAGCATAAATACTGTAATTATGCTAAGTCATAAAAACCTGTATCACAGAACTTCTTCAAGTACATCTTCTTTATTAATAGTTTTCTCTTCACTTACAGAAGACCTTGTGCCAACAGAAACCATAGATGTGGGATTATCATTATCCAATATTTCTTACACCCCAACCATTCCTTGCACTACTTCAAATGTCATATCCCCACCAGTTTCAGGAAATCACCAGGAATTGGCCTCACCTTCTCCATCATCAATCCAAGGTAGGATTTTACACAATTCTTGTTTGACTCTTATGACCCCACTTGTATTGTAAACAGAGTATCTAATCTAAATAAGATGTTAAACAATGTATGTTTGAATATTGTGTCTCCGTTCCTGTTGATAACAGATTATCTGTTCAAGGTAGGAAGTTAAACAATGTATGTTTGAATATTGTGTCTCCGTTCCTGTTGATAACAGATTATCTGTTCAAGGTAGGAAGTTAAACAATGTATG
>NW_013670059.1:56886-63718 GCF_000517525.1 Limulus polyphemus | reverse complement strand
TCAAGGTAGGAAGTTAAACAATGTATGTTTGAATATTGTGTCTCCGTTCCTGTTGATAACAGATTATCTGTTCAAGGTAGGAAGTTAAACAATGTATGTTTGAATATTGTGTCTCCGTTCCTGTTGATAACAGATTATCTGTTCAAGGTAGGAAGTTAAACAATGTTTGTTGAATTTCTTAATGTTTTTTCAGTATACTTTATAAATCTCTAGATGACACAAGTTTAAAGTTATATAATATGAATGGAAATTTCCATATAACAATCTATTATCTGTTATTTTAGAATGTTTTAAAACATAGCTAAAATGGAATATTGAATGAATTTTAAGAGACCTGTAGTAATAGTAATACGCAGTACTGCTTGCAGTGTGATTGTGTTTAGAGAATTACATTCATATGAACATAGTTTAAAAAGTTAATGATGAATGTAAATCTGATTTTTCTGTAGAGAGTTACATTCCTATGAGTCCTGGAAAGTCATTTTTGACAGATCAATTTCTTGCTACATCTCGGAGTTCAAGCAACGCTTCAGAGCCACCAGTAACACATGTATCACAATTGAATACACCTGATGGGTACATACCAATGGCACCACAAGAAGAAATCTCCTTGAAAAATCTAGCATCAAATACATCAGGGGCTACAGAGGAAGGTTATTTAGATATGGAGCATATCTCCTCGTCACTTCCTAAACCCAACACTTGTGGTATGTATTAAACATATTGTGTGTAGGTTAATATATTACATATTAGTGATATTACTTAATGTTAAACATATAATGTGTAGGTGAATATATTACATATTAGTGATATTACTTAATGTTAAACATATAATGTGTAGGTGAATATATTACATATTAGTGATATTACTTAATGTTAAACATATAATGTGTAGATTAATATATTACATATTAGTGGTATTACTTAATGTTAAACATATAATGTGTAGGTGAATATATTACATATTAGTGGTATTACTTAATGTTAAACATATAATGTGTAGGTTAATATATTCCAATAACTTATGTGAGTGAACATCATTAATGTTCGGACTAGTTGCAGGTTACATTGAGATGGTCAGTCCTAGGAGAAACACCCAGAGTTTGCAAGATGTTACCTTTCAAAACTTAGTGACAGCCACTAAACAAGAGGAGTTCCACTTGGATAAAGTAAGTTAGTCTCTTTAACACTGACTTACTCTGCACCATAAGACTACATCCAAATTATTGTACTTTTAAAATAGTTACACAACATCAAATGTACTAACCTATCCTTTTATTCAATTTGACTGTTAACAAACTCATAATCTCTTTATAAACCCATATACTAACTACCGTTAACAATCCCATAAGTGTTAATAGACCCACATAATAACTACTGTTAACAAACCCATAATCTGTTGATGAACCCACATACTAGTTACTGTTAACAAACTCGTAATCTGTTAATGAACCAACATACTAGTTACTGTTAACAAACCCATAATCTGTTAATGAACCCACATACTAGTTACTGTTAACAAACCCATAATCTGTTAATGGACCCACATAATAACTACTGTTAACAAACCATAATCTGTTAATGAACCCACATACTAGTTACTGTTAACAAACCATAATCTGTTAATGAGCCCACATACTAGTTACTGTTAACAAACCCATAATCTGTTAATGAGCCCACATAATAACTACTGTTAAAAACCCATAATCTGTTAATGAGCCCACATACTAGTTACTGTTAACAAACCATAATCTGTTAATGAGCCCACATAATAAATACTGTTAACAAACCATAATCTGTTAATGAACCCACATACTAGTTACTGTTAACAAACCATAATCTGTTAATGAGCCCACATAATAACTACTGTTAACAAACCATAATCTGTTAATGAACCCACATACTAGTTACTGTTAACAAACCCATAATCTGTTAATGAGCCCACATACTAGTTACTGTTAACAAACCCATAATCTGTTAATGAACCCACATACTAGTTACTGTTAACAAACCATAATCTGTTAATGAACCCACATACTAGTTACTGTTAACAAAACATTATCTGTTAATGAGCCCACATACTAGTTACAGTTTACAAACCATAATCTGTTAATGAACCCACATACTAGTTACTTTTAACAAAACATTATCTGTTAATGATCCCACATACTAGCTACTGTTAACAAACCATAATCTGTTAACCAAAACATACCTAGTAGTTAGAAACAAAAGCATACAGACTAGTATGTTAAAATTTGCAGAACTAGAAATTGGTGTAGTTTGAGGCCTTTTTTTAAATAAATAATCTTTAAAAGAAACTCATCATATCTTAAACCATTTGCTAGAATTAAATTTTTACCACAAGGTTGAAATAAACTTTAATTGGATTTTAAACCGTAACACTTGTGAGAGAAAACCGAGAAATAAGTATGCTTGTACTAAATCTAGTCATAGTATTTTCTTAAGCTTGTCTATCATGTATATTGACCTTAGTTCTGTTCATAATTTCAGGTCAAATCATACTTTTCTCCATCAGAAGATGACTTCAGTGATCACATCAAACCAGTTAGAGCCTATTCGATTGGTAGTCGTCCCCAAGTAAGAGCAGTGCTTAAGATTAGTTTTTTTATTGTTGTGAATATCAGTGTAAAAATTCTTCACATTAATATGGAGTTTTGTAAGAGTGTGTTCATTAAATGGCTATTCTTTTTAGATTTCAATAATGTTAAATCCCTAAGCAATCAGTTCTGCATAAAATTTTTATTTAGATTTGCTTTCAAATATTGGTCCTTTCTTTTACCTCAGAAAAAAATAGAGAAAAAAAATGTTGAAGCTTTGAAAATCAAATACTGTGAAAATGCTTAGGTGTCTAATGTACTAATTGTTTTGTTTTCCAGCTTTGATTCTTTATAGAAAGGCTATCTGAGTTATCTAGCTCAAGTATATAACAATAAAGAATCGTTATCAAAATGTCTTAGAAAATGTATCATATTTTCAGACACCAATTTCTGATGAAACAGTTTTTATTCATCATTGCCATTTAAAGTCAGAACAAAAAAAAATTAACCTTAACTTCCCATAAGAAGAATTGCAAACTATAAAAAACAGAAATAATAAAATATTGTTATTATTTTTAATTTTAAAGGGACCTTTATGTATAGGTCAGAATCTTCTTAAATAAAGACATAGCCATTTTTAATTTATAACTATTGCAAATAGGAAGTATTACCCATCAGATGTGTAGGATTGACTGTGACAAATATAATGCCTCCACATCTGAAAGTGGGAAGCATGTCCCTTGACATATCTTGGACCTTCTGATCTGAAGCACAGCACGCTAACCATTAGGCCACTTCTTGTTGTTCTTAAAGAGGTGGTAGTTCTTATGAAGAATAAAAAATCTGATGTTTTGAAAATTACATTTTCATTGTTCAATCTCTGAATTGTGTGAAAATTAATTCTAGAGCTGTAAATATATCTAAGGGATTTTTCTTGATTCTGTAGATGGCACAAAGAGCAGTCATTATATAATAACACTTAGTTTTCTCTACACTAGATCATATTAAATATGGACTTCATTTATGTGATGATAACCTTATTCTAACTCTACTGGTTACACAGTTCTACCTGTTATAGCAAGAATGATCTTATCATTATTAGTAATAGTTTATTAATACTTGTTTCAATATAACCTGTTCTTGAATATATTACATCTTTATATATCTCAGTTGTATATGTTGACAACACTTACAGATCATAGAAGTAGTCACATATTAAATAAATAAACATTAAATATCTAAAATTAAATCCTCCCCTTGGAGATAAAACAGCACAAAAGAGTTAAAACTTCCACTTCAACATAACCTCAAAATTTTAACACTTCCACATCCAAATAACACAAAACTGTTAAAACTTCCACTTCAACATAACACAAAACTTTTAAAACTTCCACTTTGGTATAACACAAAACTGTTAAAACTTCTACTTCAACATAACACAAAACTTTTAAAACTTCCACTTCAGTATAACATAAAACTGTTAAAACTTCCACTTTAGTATAACACAAAACTGTTAAAACTTCTACTTCAACATAACACAAAACTTTTAAAACTTCCACTTCAGTATAACATAAAACTGTTAAAACATCCACTTCAGTATAACACAAAACTTTTAAAACTTCCACTTTAGTATAACACAAAACTGTTAAAACTTCCACTTTAGTATAACATAAAACTGTTAAAACTTCCACTTTAGTATAACACAAAACTGTTAAAACTTCCACTTTAGTATAACATAAAACTGTTAAAACTTCCACTTCAATATAATACAAAACTGTTAAAACTTCCGCTTCAATATAACACAAAACTGTTAAAACTTCCGCTCCAACCTAATACATAACTTTTAAAACTTCCACTTCAACATTACATAAGTCTTTTAACACTTCCAGTTCAACATAATATAACAGTTAAAATAACAATCCCTCCCTAACTTCATCAAATTTATCATAATATACAACTTAGAAAACTGTAAAACCAAAGCTTAAATTTTACAAGATTCTGTTGCATTTAAACTTTTTAAGTGACTTTAAGTCTAAAAATGCCACCAGATTGCTTTATTCTTAGTAGCTAGGAGTGTTTTCCACTTTCCTTATATATTTTCTATTTGCATAAAATTACAATATTTTTTCAAATTCTTTGAAAACTTTTGAGTATTTCATTTGCTTTTCAGCTCCAAAAAAGCCGCCTAGGAGTGCATCTGGACCAGTTTAGAGTTCGTGCCTTTTCTGTCGGGAGTCAGGCAACAAAGGGTATGGCTAAGCGTCAGGACACAATTGAATCTGAGCTTGGAACTTTAAAATTTATGGATGAAAAAAACTCCAAGTCATCCAGTGCACCACTTCTTCCCAGTAGGTCTCAACTTTCTGCAGGCAAGGGGAATTACTGTGATGACTTGATGGAGATGGACTACAGTCCAGCACCAAAGGTAGAAGTGACTCCAGATCAGGAGCAACCAGATGCCGGTAAAACCTTTAAACAACAACAATCTAGTTCCCACCCCTCATTTGGAACTTCACCCACCCCTTTGCTACCTAATTCCTCACAGCAACCAGAAAACAAGATTAACAATGTTGATGAGAGAGCAGAAAGAAGGAGATATGTTTGCATGACTTATGGAACTAAAGCTAGTGGGAATTATATTGAAATGGCTCTAAACAAAGGATATGTTGAGATGGTTAATTCTGAAAGTATTTTACCAGATAAAGACATAAACTTAGCTTCTTCTAGGAAATCCTGTGATACAGGCTATATGAATATGGAGAAAAAATACACAGAGAATGATTCAAAGACTCAGAAAATAACCGTGAATGATAAAATTCTGAGTACATCAATTACAAATCAGAAATATACAACAGATATTAGGACAGATGTGTCATCAGTTAAAAGTAGTAAGGAGCCCAAATCTGAGCCCACAAACATCTATGGAGATTATGTGAACTTGGACTTAAGCCGAACTAATTTTGTGGCAAGCAGTGTTAGTGCTTCTTTTGTTGCTCCCAAACCTACTAGTGTTCCTGAGTATGAGAACATTCAACTTGGAACCCCCACAAAAACACCACCTCTAAGTGTTTCCCCAAGTTTGTCACCTTCTGTGAGCGACTACACGGTGATGGCTGCAGTGCAGACACTAGTCACCGAACGGGTTACAGTGCCATGTCCAAGTACCAATAGATCTCTTTCATGTAGTAGTGGTGTCGGGAACCGGAGTTTACCGCGAGTAGGAACAAAGAATAAACAAACTCCAAATGGACAAACAAGAAAATCTTTACCTTCCCGATCTCCTCAGTCCACCATAAGGAAGCAGATGTCAGCTCCAGTGGCACCTCTTGCATTGAAATTTGATGTAAGAAAGAGTTCCTGTCCTGCTCTACATAAATCACCGGCAATTTCTCCAGTCTTAGCTGGCAGGTCTCTTCTTGCACCAACATCTGGCTCTCCTACACCTCCTATTAAAAGTCGCTCGCCCGATCGAAGTAGTCAGTCCAGTTTGTCCAGTTTAGTGGATGAAGGTAGCTCTGGCCATAGTAGTCCCATGCCAATTCTTGCTTCTTCCTCTCAGCTTACAGGAGCAAAGGACAGGCACAGCCTTGCAGAAGCTACTTATGAAAACATATCATTTGGTCCATCAGCAGGTGGTGACTGTGAACTTAACTATGCTTCTTTGGACTTGGCATCTACTCCCACAGAATTGGATAAAACACCAAAGTCTCCTCATGCTATTTCCAGCAGTCAACTGCTTGTAACAGAGGATAATGAAGAACACCCTCTTTCTTATGCTCAAATTGACTTTACTAAGTCAGAAGGCTTAAGAAACACCTCAGACTGTTTGCGAGAGGGCAGAGTTTAGTGTTACACTTGTTTGTATTAGTAACTAGTCATTAAGCTCAACTTCAGGTTGGTTTTGGCCTCTAAAACTTATACAAACAGAAGGTAGGTTGACTGAGCTGGACAGTACTACTTATAAGAGGAACATAAAACCTTGTTATTATTGTTCTAGCTCTTATAGTTTTTTTCAGCTAACATTGTGAACAGTATTATAAAAGGCTTTCATGATGAAAGTTAAGAGATTATTGAATTTTGTTTTTGTAAGTTGAATTTAAGTACGGTATGTCTGTTATGTAATATATAGGGAAATTTCTACAGATACATTAAGTACTGTGTTAACATTATACATCTACAGGTACATTAAGTATTGTGTTAGCATTATACATCTACAGGTACATTAAGTATTGTGTTAACATTATACATCTACAGGTACATTAAGTATTGTGTTA
>NW_013670059.1:53916-56033 GCF_000517525.1 Limulus polyphemus | reverse complement strand
ACAGGTACACTAAGTATTGTGTTAACATTATACATCTACAGGTACATTAAGTATTGTGTTAACATTATACATCTACAGGTACATTAAGTATTGTGTTAACATTATACATCTACAGGTACATTAAGTACTGTATTAACATTATACATCCACAGGTACATTAAGTACTGTATTAACATTATACATCCACAGGTACATTAAGTATTGTGTTAACATTATACATCTACAGGTACATTAAGTCTTGTGTTAACATTATACATCTACAGGTACATTAAGTACAGGTAAAGGGAGATGCATGTATTTCTAGATTTGTACTTACATCTACAGGGGAATACAGGTATTTCTGGATATGTACTTAGATCTATGGATACAGGGGAATACAGGTATTTCTAGATTTGTACTTACATCTACAGGTATTTCTAGATTTGTACTTGCATCTACAGGGGAATACAGGTATTTCTAGATTTGTACTTGCATCTACAGGGGAATACAGGTATTTCTAGATTTGTACTTAGATCTATGGATACAGGGAAATGCAGGTATTTCTGGATATGTACTTAGATCTATGGATACAGGGAAATGCAGGTATTTCTGGATATGTACTTAGATCTATGGATACAGGGAAATGCATATATTTCCAGAGTTTCACTGTTATTATATAGCTAGAGATGAAGGGTACTGTATTGATAGTAAACTGATGTTTTATAAAGTTTGTGATAGATAAATGAATGTGCTAGTACCTAAAAGTTATGATAACATGAATACAGAACAGAATAGTTTTTATAGTTAACTAGACAACACAAGTTATTTCTCAATTCTAATCCATGATCTGGTTCTTATCTATTGGCTTACAAGTTCTGGAATTAAGGCAATCATAATGTTTGATTTTGTGTAATTTTGATATTTCATTGATCACCAAGTTACCTCTGGTTTTAATTTATTACTTTGTTAACCACTTGTAGATCATTGTTTACTGAATAAATGGGGTAACAAGTCCACTTGTAGATCATTGTTTACTGAATAAATGGGATAACAAGTCCACTTGTAGATCATTGTTTACTGAAGGAATGGGATAACAAGTCCACTTGTAGATGATTGTTTACTGAAGGAATGGGATAACAAGTCCACTTGTAGATTATTGTTTACTGAAGGAATGGGATAACAAGTCCACTTGTAGATCATTGTTTACTGAAGGAATGGGATAACAAGTCCACTTGTAGATCATTGTTTACTGAAGGAATGGGATAACAAGTCCACTTGTAGATCATTGTTTACTGAAGGAATGGGATAGCAAGTCCACTTGTAGATCATTGTTTACTGAAGGAATGGAATAGCAAGTCCATTTGTAGATAATTGTTTACTGAAAAGTTGGGATAACAAGTCCACTTGTAGATTATTGTTTACTGAAGGAATGGGATAACAAGTCCACTTGTAGATTATTGTTTACTGAAAAGTTGGGATAATAAGTCCACTTATTGATAATTGTTTACTGAAGGAATGGGATAGCAAGTCCATTTGTAGATAATTGTTTACTGAAAAGTTGGGATAACAAGTCCACTTGTAGATTATTGTTTACTGAAAAGTTGGGATAACAAGTCCACTTATTGATAATTGTTTACTGAAGGAATGGGATAGCAAGTCCATTTGTAGATAATTGTTTACCAAAAAGTTGGGATAACAAGTCCATTTGTAGATTATTGTTAATGGAAAGAATAGGATAAAATGTCCACTTGTAGATATTTGTTTACAGAAGGAATGGGATAACAAGTCCACTTGTAGATCATTGTTTACAGAAGGAATGGGATAACAAGTCCACTTGTAGATCATTGTTTACTGAAGAAATGGGATAAAATGTCCACTTGTAGATCATTGTTTACAGAAGGAATGGGATAACATGTCCACTTGTAGATCATTGTTTACTGAAGGAATGGGATAACAAGTCCACTTGTAGATCATTGTTACTGAAGAAATGGGATAAAATGTCCACTTGTAGATCATTGTTTACTGAAGGAATGGGATAACATGTCCACTTGTAGATCATTGTTACTGAAGAAATGGGATAGCAAGTCCACTTGTAGATCATTGTTACTGGAGGAATGGGATAACATGTCCTAGTTGTA
>NW_013670059.1:44770-53846 GCF_000517525.1 Limulus polyphemus | reverse complement strand
GGAATGGAGTACATGTCCACTTGTAGATCATTGTTTACTGAAGGAATGGGATAACAAGTCCACTTGTAGATCATTGTTTACTGAAGAAATGGGATAAAATGTCCACTTGTAGATCATTGTTTACTGAAGGAATGGGATAACATGTCCACTTGTAGATCATTGTTTACTGAAGAAATGGGATAGCAAGTCCACTTGTAGATCATTGTTTACTGGAGGAATGGGATAACATGTCCACTTGTAGATCATTGTTTACTGAAGGAATGGGATAACAAGTCCACTTGTAGATCATTGTTTACAGAAGGAATGGGATAACGAGTTCACTTGTAGATCATTGTTTACAGAAGGAATGGGATAACAAGTCCACTTGTAGATCATTGTTTACTGGAGGAATGGGATAAAGTGTCCACTTGTAGATCATTGTTTACTGAAGGAATGGGATAACATGTCCACTTGTAGATCATTGTTTATGGAAGAAATGGGATAACAAGTCCACTTGTAGATCATTGATTACTGGAGGAATGGGATAACAAGTCCACTTGTAGATCATTGTTTACTGAAGAAATGGAATAAAATGTCCAATTATAGATAATTGTTTACTGAAGGAATTGGATATTAAGTCCACTAATGAAGATGATGTTACTGGCTTCTGATTTCGTT
Source organism: Limulus polyphemus (assembly GCF_000517525.1). Taxonomy (NCBI): domain Eukaryota; kingdom Metazoa; phylum Arthropoda; class Merostomata; order Xiphosura; family Limulidae; genus Limulus; species Limulus polyphemus. The sequence goes on along the minus strand of NW_013670059.1, from coordinate 53,189 downwards.
AATCTGATCATGTGGATGCAAGTCAGAAATTTATTGCGCTTGATATTAATTTCTCTTGAGTGTCTGTTTCTTTCCTTCCCAGTTTTGTTATTCATCTTCAAGGCAGTGAAGGCTGAACATATTAGAGACATCTGTATTGTCACCCTCCTTTTCCCAGTAGACTTCTTTTAGTTTATACAAGTAGATGATTTAGGTTTTAGTTTTACTTATATCTGCTGCTGTATATGTGTGGAAGTTTTACTGCTTCATTAGATAAAGAGACTTGAAGTGCTCTAACATGAGGAAGGAGTCATAGCATTAAGTACATTTACTTGATTATTTGATAGAATGGTTTATTTGGTGAACTGTTGCATTTACAGTAACTATTAATCCAATGATATTTTTTGTGAAATATTTTACATAGATAAACAAATGTGTTTGTTTGAGAGAGACTCTAACATAACAGTTTAGAGAAAACATAGATGTTAAATGTTTCTTACGAAGAATAACATATTGACTTTCCAGAAAATTATCAGATATATTGCATTAGTATTTGTTTATTTAAATTAATTTAGCTGTATAGTGTACAAAGATGAGTGATATCTCTTAAAATGGCATGTAAATTAACTATATTATGAAATATAACCAGACAAGTTGATGACAGAACATGGAGGAAACGAATTATATTATGAAATAAAACAAATTGATCACAGAACACCGAGGAAACAACTATATTTATCAAATAACCAGATAAATTGATCACAGAACAAAGTAGAAATATCTTTTGATCCTAACAGTAGTGTATTTTATAATTTATTTTCTTCTTTATAATTCAGAAATGGTTTGTATAGAAATAAATAAAAAATTTAATTTTTTTATCTGTTTCTTTAAACAGACTATTTGCTCATATATATAAAGTTGTAGCAGTTGTGAAATAGTAAAAGTTGTGGGGACTGTTATCATTTCTATATTCAAGCATTAAGGGTCCATTTTCTCTGTAGACATTATAAAACTCTCCCAGCCATTACTCAATTTTACTGTATAGATGAGTCTTGATAAATGACAATGATACTTTGACTTCAATATGATATTTAATAATTTTGATTGGTTTGAAAAAATAGGTAATTTTTGTTGTTTTAATAACAGTATTGATCATGTTAAAATGCTGATGATGTTTAGTACATTTATTAATTACATTAGATCTCACTGACATGCTGAATAATTCTTTACTTTAGATTCCATGTTGTATAAATCAGCTCACTATATTTCAAACAATATAGACTTGCACTTTGAAGTGAAGAATTCTTGTTATAACAAACGAAGAGAAGGTTAAAGATTTTGTTTCCTAATACATTGTGGATTTTAATAACTGTACTTACGTGTGTGATTATTAAAAACATTTATGGGTCATTGATCCCCAGTACACTGTTGTAGTTTTTGGGGTAGATAGTGGGTTTTAATAATTGTAGTTAAGTGTGTGATTATTGAGAGTACTGAAAAGAGCCACTACTTTTACGGTGCTTAATAATATAGGGCATTGACCTGTGTTGTAGTTTATATGCTGGTTAAAAAGTTTCCTAATGTGATCAGAACATTGTGTACACAAACTGGTGCAGTGGATTTGTCTTCATTTTGTTGGATGAAACTAAATAATAAAGAATGTTAATTGTGTTGTAATTTATATGCTGGTTAAAAGTTTCCTAATGTGATAAAAACATTATGTACACAAACAGATGCAGGGGATTTGTCTTAATTTTGTTGTATGAAACTAAATAATAAAGAGTATTGAAGGTCCAGTAAAGTTTTGTGAGTCTGAAAAATTATTAGCTTGGAGACATTTTTAAATATGTAACCAGGACTACTATTATTCATGTACAGTAATAACTTATGGTTTTAAATATTCCTACCTTAAGTCATGTCTAGTAAGGTGTTTTTTAAATGTTCCAAGTGTCTAGACCTACTTTTATTCATGGACAATAATAACCTGTGGTTTTAAATGTTCCAAATGTAACAATGCCTATTTTCAGTCATGTACAGTAACCTGTGGTTTTGAATATTTCACATGTATTCAGTCAAGTGTAGTAAGCTGTAGTTTTAAATGTTCTATGTGTAACAATGCCTATTTTCAGTCATGTGTAGTAAGTTATATGTTAAAATGTAACCAGTCCTACTTTCAGTCTTATACTTTTAAATGTTCCTTCCGATTTTTGCCCTATTGTAATTTCGAATTAATTCTCTTCCAACTTGAGGTTTAGAGCCATTTGTTATATTTTGAGGATAAAAATTCACATGTAATAAAGTCAAACATTAATTTGGTTTTTGCTACTGCTATGCAAGATTGACCATATCATTTGCAAAGATTTTATACAAGGTTACCTAGAGAAACACAGCTCAGCTGAATTGAATTAAGCCTCATTTATTTACTTAACAACTTCTTTGTTATCCAAACAGTAGTACCATCTCTGGTCTTAGCTGAGATCTTGTAGTAAATTGAATGAACATTATGCTCACATAAGACTTGTTCAATATACTTTTCTGTGGTATTGCCATGTAATGATGAAAGCATTATTCATTAAAAGAACAGTGGGCAAACAAAAATATTTAAATGCCCTACTTCACCATGGCCTTGAAATACTAGCTTAACTGTTATCAAATATAGAGGGATTTAACAATGACACATAAACTCAACTTAAACTTAATCAAATGAAACTTTTTCAACTAACCCACTGGATCAACTATCATGATAATTCTGAGTAACTAACTAATTACGAAACTAATGTAAACATAAGTCTTTTAAGTAATTTACTGGATCAACTATCATGATAATTCTGAGTAACTAACTAATTACGAAACTAATGTAAACATAAGTCTTTTTAGTAATTTACTGGATCAACTATCGTGATAATTCTGAGTAACTAACTAATTACAAAACTAATGTAAACATAAGTCTTTTAAGTAATTTACTGGATCAACTATCATGATAATTCTGAGTAACTAACTAATTACAAAACTAATGTAAACATAAGTCTTTTAAGTAATTTACTGGAATAACTGTCATGATTATTTATTATTATGTGTTTCCAAGTTTCAGTCCTAAAGAACTAGAATGTTTTAGTTTATTGTTATGTGTTTCCAAGTTTCAGTCATAAAGAACTAGAATGTTTTTAGTTTATTGTTATGTGTTTCCAAGTTTCAGTCATAAAGAACTAGAATGTTTTTAGTTTATTGTTATGTGTTTCCAAGTTTCAGTCATAAAGAACTAGAATGTTTTTAGTTTATTGTTATGTGTTTCCAAGTTTCAGTCATAAAGAACTATAGTTTTAGTTTATTGTTATGGAAACACCTTTATGACTGAAACTTAACTGTAGTTTTAGTTTATTGTTATGTGTTTCCAAGTTTTGATCATAAAGAACTAGACAGTTTTAGTTTATTGTTACGTATTTCCAAGTTTCAATCATAAAGAACTAGACTGGTTTAGTTTATTATGTGTTTCCAAGTTTCAATCATAAAGAACTAGACAGTTTTAGTTTGTTACGTATTTCCAAGTTTCAATCATAAAGAACTAGACAGTTTTAGTTTATTGTTACGTATTTCCAAGTTTCAATCATAAAGAACTAGACAGTTTTAGTTTATTCTGTGTTTTCAAGTTTCAATCATAAAGAACTAGACAGTTTTAGTTTATTGTTATGTGTTTCCAAGTTTTAGTTATAAAGAACTAGATTGTTTTTAGTTTATTATTATGTTTCCAAGTTTTAGTTATAAAGAACTAGATTGTTTTTATTTTATTGTTATGTTTCCAAGTTTCAGTTATAAAGAACTAGAATGTGTTTCCAAGGCTGGAATTGTCACAGATTTTTGTTTTTCTAAATAACTGACTACCCAGCTGGTTTGTTTATTTGTGCTAGGTTTATATTTTCTTCCTCTACTTTTACAAAGTTTTATTATGGGTGTAAAGTAAGTTCAGGGCCAGAGACATACTTGAGAGAATTCCAAAACAACCATTTTTCAAAATTAAATAAAATCTAAATATGAACTTCTTAACTGTTAACACCTGAAAGTTGTCAAAAACAAGACAAGCAGGTAAGTAAGACTGACAATATATTACATGTACTGTCTATAATAAAAATGGTTTTAACAGGTAAATAAGACTGACAATACATTACATGTACTGTCTTGATCAAAATGGTTTTAACAGGTAAATAAGACTGACAATACATTACATGTACTATCTTGATCAAAATAGTTTAAACATGTAATACTCATAGTATATTACATCTACTACCTTACTCAAACGTTTTTTGGTTTATTTTATACTGATTTAAGCAGAAACTTGTAGAATATTGACTTATGCATTTTAGAAAAGTAAGAGGTTAATATAATTTAAATTACTTGCTAATGTTATTCACATCAAATACCATATAAATAGGATTTCCATTTGGGAAAAGTTTTAGAAAACAGTAGCTGTTACAGTGAAGTTTGTGTGAGTATGCAGCATACAGAAAAATGGAAACCGTAGCTGTACTGTACTGTGATACAATCTTTCCATAAGTTGTTGTAATGGAACTACACAGGAGGTTTTTCCCACTTTATGTACTCTTTATTAGCCTTCTGTATTATTGCTTTTCTCTGGAATCTATCTTTATGACAGAATACAAGTTTAAACACTGCATTAACTCTCAGTTTTGTGGTGAACACTGTTTAAACAAATGTTATATCTTTCCAACATTCCAGTCAAAGAAACTCCTTCACATGGAGCAAAGCTTTAGTAAGTAACACAAAAAATACTGTCTTAATATTTTGTCTTTTTTTATTTATAGATCTTATACTAAACATTAACCTAAAGCATTCTTTTCAACTTTAGTTCAAACATTGGGACTACTGTAATCCAACAATATTCTCCTTTCAGCATCAGTTCAAACATTGGGACAACTGTAACCAAACTATTCTTCTTTCAGCTTTAGTTCAAACATTAGGGCTAATGTAACCAAACTATTCTTCTTTCAGCTTTAGTTCAAACATTATGGCTAATGTAACCAAACTATTCTTCTTTCAGCTTTAGTTCCAACATTATTATTCTTTCAACTTTAGTTCAAACATTAGGGCTAATGTAACCAAACTATTCTTCTTTCAGCTTTAGTTCAAACATTGGGACTATGTAATCTAACAATATTCTTCTTTCAGCTTTAGTTCCAACATTGGGACTAATGTAATCTAACAATATTCTTCTTTCAACTTTAGTTCAAACATTAGGACTAATGTAACCAAACTATTCTTCTTTCAGCTTTAGTTCCAACATTAGGGCTAATGTAACCAAACTATTCTTCTTTCAGCTTTAGTTCCAACATTGGGACTAATGTAATCCAACAATATTCTTCTTTCAACTTTAGTTCAAACATTAGGGCTACTGTAACCAAACTATTCTTCATTCAGCTTTAGTTCAAAGATTAGGGCTAATGTGACCAAACCATTCTTCTTTCAGCTTTAGTTCCAACATTAGTGCTACCGTAACCAAACCATTCTTCTTTCAGCTTTAGTTCAAAGATTTGGGCTACTGTAACCAAACTATTCTTCATTCAGCTTTAGTTCAAACATTAGGGCTAATGTAACCAAACTATTCTTCATTCAGCTTTAGTTCCAACATTAGTGCTACCATAACCAAACCATTCTTCTTTCAGCTTTAGATCCAACATTAGGGCTACTGTAACCAAACTATTCTTCATTCAGCTTTAGTTCAAACATTAGGGCTAATGTAACCATTCTTCTTTCAGCTTTAGTTCAAAGATTAGGGCTACTGTAACCAAACTATTCTTCATTCAGCTTTAGTTCCAACATTAGGACTAATGTAACCAAACCATTCTTCTTTCAGCTTTAGTTCCAACATTAGGACTAATGTAACCAAACTATTCTTCTTTCAGCATCAGTTCATACATTGGAACAACTGTAACCAAACTATTCTTCTTTCAGCTTTAGTTCAAACATTAGGACTAATGTAACCAAACTATTCTTCTTTCAGCATTTATAAAAAATAAACTTTTCCTTGAGAAAACATGTTATTTAAACATTTCACTCGGGTATAGAAAAGCACATATGGTATAAAAATAATCATTTCTGAAACATCCTAAATTTTCATATATACAAGTTATTGTAAGCACACCCACAGTTGAGGTAAGAGAACTGTTTAAGTATCTTTAAACTATACCATATATCAACATATTTGTTTGTTAATTCAGCTAAAACTCTTAGAAACACTAGCTAAATCAATAAAATCATACATTAAACATTATAGTACAAAGAAAGCAAAACATGCTTCTAAAATTATATATATATATTTTAAAAACATAAAATTATGGTAAAACAATAAATCCACTGCTAGAAAAATAAACATCACAGCAACTGAATGTTCAGTCATCCTTTGCTAATTCAAAGCCTTTCTGCTTTGAAAGAATCTGTTGATCTCTGATGCAGTAGGAATCAGCTTATCCATTTCTTCCCTTGCACTCTTAGACTGGCCTTCTGGAGGAGGGAAAACTTTGGGCAGCAAGAAGATGGCAATGATGGATAAAATGTGACCAATAAAATAAAAATTCCTAAAATAGAGAACCTAAAATTAGTACACAAACATAAATGATTGAATAACATCTTATAAATTCATTTTTGAGTCAAATAGAAATAAATTAAAACCCTATAAGCTGAGTAGAGCTTGAAAGGTGGACCTTTCTTTATCAGGGGCAAACTGGGAATGAGTCATAGTTGAATATAAAGTTTAAGGACAAACTGGCTAAACCTCAAGTAAATTTGTTAGCTAACCATCCTTTGTATGAAGAAAAGTGGATATATTCATGATAAAATAATTTTCTTCACATAAATTATTTGTATATAGCAATAGAAACAATTAATAAAACACTCAAACGAGAGTTCTAAAACAAGTAATAACATGACAACCAGATAATGAATTTATTAAAGGTACAAAACAGTACCACAGCAGTATTTTGTACTCAAGCCTCTTCCTTTACACAGAGCAGCCTCTTTACTGTGAAGATATTGTTTTACTATATTCATCATATGCTTGGGATCACTCTCTTGCTGGAAGATGAGCTCAATGAGTCATAATCCTGAGAGAATGGTATGACTGTACTTGTCAGCAGTCAAGGTACCATCAGTTTTGTGTTGATCACTGACATTTGCTGAGATGCAACACCAAACTTGTACTAATCCCATATTATGTTTCACTGTAAATGATTTACATTGACTATAATACCATTAATTCTCCTCTTTGTTATTGAATGAACTGATGTTAATTGTTGCTGAACAATTTGAACTTTGATTTGTCTGTAAAGAGCAGATTTTTCCAGCTTTATTCATTGTACTGTTTAGGGTCCAATCTCCATTTCAACCTTTTGGTTTAATTACCACTTCTCAGCAGAAACATTTGAGTAGCTAAATGTCCAATGAGACTAATTTATATATATAAGTAACATTCACATATGTTGTTTACATCAAAGTATTTCACAAAATTTGTATTCAATTGTTGTATATCTCAAAGATAATATCATTATCTGTACCACTTCTATTGTTAACATTGCCACCTTCAGTCTTCCTACTGAAACACAGTCCTGTCACATGAAGTATCTTTGACCAGCCAAACCTCTGATTTATACTGCTTGTCATATTTTGGGAGACTGGATTCACATTAGTACCACAACTACTGGGCACAACTGCCTGTATTTCTATACCCTTTATGTTGGAGTGGTACTAACTGATTTGTTAGATGGTGCATTTCATTTTCTATAGATAATGGGGTTGAATTCTCATAATGTTTGTCTTTTAATCCTTTTTTCCTAACCGTTTCTATAATAATTTTATATAATTTCCAATGTCATGCATATCCACAAACTTTAGGATTACAAGATATCCATAACTTTACATTCTGTAGTGCTTTTATTGTTTATGCTTCAAAATTTTGAATGATCACCTGTAACTATGCAATAAAAGCTTTCCTGAAAAATACATCATTCCTACTGAAATGCCCTTATCTTGGTCTCCAGTACTAAATAAACTGTTTACATCTTTCATAAGTGTTGACATCAAATAAAAACTGAGTTGGATTTCTATTTGATTTAGGTAAACCTCAAGTGAATTAACCTGTAATTTCCTAAAAATGACTAAAAAATAGGAAATATTATACACATATAGGTATTGTGAAATGATTTTAAGTTATATATGCAAATGGTATGCTTCAAAAACATGAACTACAGTTAACACTGGGCATTTAATGAGGCATTTTAGTGATTTTTTTATTTTTTTATCAACTTTCACTAAATTGGTAAGTACTATCATATGGTAAAAAAACTGAGCACTGATTTGAATTCTGCTCTGAAGTTACCCTGATGCTACTCTGTTCTAAGATTCAGTAACTTGCTCTGAAGTTACCCTGATGCTA
>NW_013670059.1:37170-43839 GCF_000517525.1 Limulus polyphemus | reverse complement strand
ATATATATAAGTTACAAATGCTCCAAAATTACCAACTTGTGAAAAAGTTTAAAGAAGTTATAACTACTCCTACATTAACATCTTAATAAAGCTTTTTAAGCAAACAGCTACTCGAAGGTTAACATTTTAATGCTAAGTAAAACTCACCAATAAACTTGTAAAGAAGCATAAAACTCCACAATAACAAAAGGGAAAACTATGTATGCTAAGCCTACTTTGGTAGAAAGGCACGTAATGATATCATATACAAAAGCCATCTGCCGGCTCGATTGAAAATATGGACGAATACTTCGCCGCACCTGAGTAAAAGAAAATAAAATAATAGAAGGATTTTGTATACTAAGGAAAATAAATATCTGTAATACCATGATATAAATATAATTTATAATATTAAAGAAAATTAAGTTTTAATGTTAATGCTTTAACTAAAACATTTAGCCATCTGATCACGCAAGTCTTGATAGCCAACTTACAAATAAGGTATGAATTGATTAGTTAACAAAATCTCCTGCCATCTGATCACGCAAGTCTTGATAGCCAACTTACAAATAAGGTATGAATTGATTAGTTAACAAAATCTCCTGCTATCTCATCACACGAGTCTTGACAGCCAACTCACAAAAAGGTATGAATTGAGTATTTAGCAAATCTCCTGCTATCTGATCACACGAGTCTTGACAGCCAACTACAAATAAGGTATGAATTGAGTATTTAGCAAAATCTCCTATCTGATCATACAAGTCTTGACAACCAACTTACAAATAAGGTATGAATTGAGTATTTAGCAAAATTTCCTATCTGATCATACAAGTCTTGACAGCCAACTTACAAATAAGATATGAATTGATTAGTTAAGAAAACCTCCTACCATCTGATCATACAAGATTTGATAGACAGTTCATAAATAAGGTATGAATTGATTAGTTAACAAAATCTCCTACCATCTGATCATACAAGATTTTATAGCTGCTATAATACCTAGATATTCATCTATTTTATGGGAATAAGTTTTAATGCTGCTGAAGAAGAAATTCCTGTGCAAGTATCAAAGTGCAACACAAAAAGAATAGAAGGGTGACACAACCTTCCTGTACAGCAACTCCCCCCTATGCACTTGCACTCGAGATAATGTCATTCTTAGACGAGGCAAGAAGAAAAGGTGCATCAGAGATGGAGAGGATAGGTGAGTGTCTATCAGAAATACAGTTTCAGATTACAGAAATGTTAACTTCCAAGAGCATACCTCACCTCTGCACATAGAATTACTAGAATCCTAAGTTGAATTGGCAGAGAGGCCAGTGTAAATGTTAAACCAAGATAAGCTCTCTTCAGAAAGCTCTCAAAGGGAAGGACTGTGGAATGTGACACCCAATGGCAGGGGCACACCGTTGGAAGACTGCATCTTGTCTTGACCAGGGTATATTCTTTGTCCAGAATGAAAGGGGTGGGAAAGGCAAATGAGCCTGAAGTATCACAGGGATGGGTGGAATGAAATACAAAACCTTCAGTTGATTTACTTAGGTAATTCTATGTACGAGATACAAAACCTTCAGTTGATTTACTTAGGTAATTCTATGTACGAGATACAAAACCTTCAGTTGATTTACTTAGGTAATTCTATGTACGGAAATACAAAACCTTCAGTTGATTTACTTAGGTAATTTTATGTACGAGATATAAAACCTTCAGTTGATTTACTTAGGTTATTTTATGTACGAGATATAAAATCTTCAGTTGATTTACTCAGGTAATTCTATGTACGAGATACAAAACCTTCAGTTGATTTACTTAGGTTATTTTATGTACGAGATACAAAATCTTCAGTTGATTTACTTAGGTTATTTTATGTACGAGATACAAAATCTTCAGTTGATTTACTTAGGTTATTTTATGTACGAGATACAAAATCTTCAGTTGATTTACTTAGGTAATTTATGTATGGTACACAAAATAGTCAAACCAATTAGGACTTATAAGATACAAAATAACAACTAATACCTTATTTTAGGGATTTAGCAAACAGTTCACCTGGTTGAATCCTAACATAAACCATTTCCTTTAGGACTTTACGGATTATCTAATATTTTAATTTTAATACAGATGTAAAGAAGTTTTTTTTTGTATCTTGTGCAAATGTCATTAGTTAATAAACTTTTACAAGTGTGTCCTTGGAAAACAGGATAATAATAATAATTTCATTAAACTGAGAAGAAACTTCATACTGATGCAACAAAATTAAATACTTACAGATCGTGCAGCCATGGTAAAGAGGGCACCTCCAAAAAATGTGAAATAGTAGCCAGGATAAAACCCATGCCACAAGGCTGACAAAAGAAAAGTTAGCAGAGTCTTGTGAGTTGGGGCTCTGTCATAAACAATCATCTTCAGCCACTGCTGTGTAGATTTGTTCCACGTTTTCACAGTATCTCGGACATTTAATGATAACTAAAAGTAGGAAAGCACTCAAAATTCACCATCTTCATGATACTACATCTTTATTCAACTTTCCTTACACTATTTATAAACTTTACATAAAATGACATTAGGATAACTATTACAACAGTTATCCAAAGCTCTGCATTTTAAATTATTCTTCTCAGTTTAACTCCTTAGGACATTAATCTAAGTGTGCAAGGATTTTTATATCATACTCCTTGAGAAAGTTGTATAAGCATACAAGGATATTACACCTTTTTTTCAAAGACACAAAATCACAATTTTTAATTAAGTAGTTTTACTTAAACTTTGTTCAAAATTAAAAATAATTTTCTTCATTTCAATTTTGATTAAGTTTCATTTGCATAATTTCTAAATCTCCAAGATAAATATCAAACGTTTTTGTTTCACTAAATTATATAATCTTATCTGCTATTTTCTCTACCTTAGCTCTATGTTCATTGAGTAAAATTGACCAAACGCGTAACCACCATAAAAAAAAAAGTGAAATGAGTAGTACTGTTCTATTCTTTTTAGTATTGGCCACAAAGTTCCAAGGTACTTCTCCTGAGAGTTTCTACTTCTAACCTTTTCACATCTATATCCTATGTTTATTTTATTATTAGTGGCTGAAGTAGAAACCTGCCAAACATAAAGCAATGAATCACAGCTCCTGCCATTACACTGTTGACAGTAAACAAACACGTGCAGCACAATAAGTCAAAGGTTCCCACAGAGTTTATCGTAATCTTGGCTCTGAGAACACATTGTGAAAAAATTTATTGGCTTGTTTACAGTACCGTGGATGCAAGTAAAATTATCTAAAGTAATAAAAGTGTATATGAAATGGCTCTGTATAAAGTCCAAGCTGATCTAATCATAAGTATTTGGATGTTAGTTATCCTCCTAAGGTGTACATTTATGAACATCTATATATATTATTACTATTTAGTAATAAAGGCTTTATTTTTAGTTATTTTCCTTAAAACATAGAACAATAAATAAATAAAAAAAATATAGAACACAATGATTTTTAATACTTGTAACATTACAAAATTGATTTTGTTGTACTTGTAAAGCCTTGTTCATTCTCTCCAGTATAGGAGGTAGATACATTAATTTTTGTAGATTTCAAAGATAAAGAATTATTGAATTACTATACTGGTACACATAAAAACACTAATTTATCTGGCTTTATAACTAAGCTATATGTGGGTTAAAAAATCTCATTTCTGTTCAGAGCAATGACTTAGTCAACAGACTCCAACATTTTTAGTAAAACTATGGCTTCCCCATTCAAGCCAATTATAAATAACTGTCAGATTTATGTAGTTTGGAATGTGCTATTTCTATTGGTTATAAACACGTACTAAATAAAAGTAGTTATGAATAGACAAGAGTCAAAAGGCTACACTGGAGGTTTGATAAATATACTGATATCTCAGCAAAACAAAAGGAGTGTGGGGGTTCTTATTTTATATTCTAACTTGCCAGTGTCTGAACTTTGAATTTCTAATTTGTTAACCACTATAGATGTTGTATGATAGGTGTAATAAAATATAAACTGAGCAATAAGACAAGAGGACATGCCATGTGACACAAACACACACAAAAAAAGGGTCATTTAACATTTCGTTTTTAATTTGATTTTGAATTTATAAACTATGTTTTGATACCAATTTTAATGATATATGTACATTGATAATAAAGTTGTTTAATGAAATTTAGAAAAGAGCTTTAAAACATCATGACATGTTCTCTTTGACTTCTCTGTAGTGAGTGGGTTAATTAATTCCACTAATTATTACTGGGGTTTCCTATGTATTTTATAAAGAAAATGAGTGATTTCAGCCTCTTTGGTGGTTAGCTCCTAACACTGAATCTGAAATAAACGTTGCTCAATATTATGCAATACATAGACCTCACGAGTCAGTAATTTAATAGTTAAAAGATATGTTGCTTAGCAGATGCTTTCATGCTTACCTCAAACTTTAAGATATCGATGTTTGACACAAGATCCCACTTTGGTTTACCATCAGTTGTAAATCCATTAAATCCAAGACCAGAAGCATTAGCAACAGCTTCTCCTATGAGATTTAAGAAAACAAATATATATACATGAAATTTGGATATGTTGCCTACAATACAACTTGTTCTTAGAATTTACTGATGTTGATCACTATCCAATACATTAACAAGTGTTTAATAAACCTGGCATTAGTTGTAGAAAAAAGAAAAGAAAAGTTATATAACACTTATAATATTAGCAAGTATCCACTGATCCTAGTATATAATGTATTACAAGTTCAATAAGTAACACGCTTTACACTATTAAATCAGTAAGAACACTCATCATATTAGCAAGTGTCCACTGATCCTAGTATATAATGTATTACAAGTACAATAAGTAACAAGCTTTACACTATTAAATCAGTAAGAACACTCATCATATTAGGTAATACATTATATACTAGGATCAGTGGATACTTGATGTTCAATAAGTAACAAGCTTTACACTATTAAATCAGTAAGAACACTCATCATATTAGTAAGTGTCCACTGATCCTAGTATCTAATGTATTACATGTACAATAAGTAACAAGCTTTACACTATTAAATCAGTAAGAACACTCATCATATTAGTAAGTGTCCACTGATCCTAGTATATAATGTATTACAAGTACAATAAATACCTAAAAGCCATGCGTGATAGTACTTGCACCGAGCAAATGATGTACAAATAACGAGGTAAAGCAACTGCCCATACCAAGATGTCTCATATAAGTACTTTGGATCTAGGAAAAGAGTAACAGATTTAAAGACAGAATATGTTTCCTGAACTCATGTTTAAAGACAAAACAATAAGAGTAAAACAGTTTCTTAAACCTATGTATAAATATAGTGGTAAGAGTAGTACAGAGACATCTCAAAAGTAAATAGACACCATGATGTTTATTCAATAGTCATTTAATTAAGAAAGGCATCCAATGGCCAAGTCAGTCACCTGATATGAACCCCATCGAGCATGTCTGGGTCATACTTGCTCGAGCAGTGAGATGAAGTTCTAGAAGACCAGCGTTCCATGGAGAGCTACTTGATGTTTTGTGTGCAGCCTGGGTTAAGATCCTACAGGAGAAAATTGCAGAACTCATCGATTCCATGCCAGAACGAGTCAAAGCACTGAAAAATGCTAGTGGCAAATCGGCTAAGTACTGATGCACACTTGTAAACATTTTTGTCAAGTTGATAATGCGAGATAAATGACTATTGAAAAAAATCATGGCGTCTATTTACTTTTGAGATGTCTCTGTACAATCTCTGTATATAAATATAGTGGTAAGAGCAGTACAATCTCCTAAATTTGTATATAAATATAGTGGTGAGAGTAACAGTCTCCTAAACCTGTGTATAAATATAGTGGTAAGAGTAGTACAATCTCCTAAATTTGTATATAAATATAGTGGTGAGAGTAACAGTCTCCTAAACCTGTGTATAAATATAGTGGTAAGAGTAGTACAATCTCCTAAATTTGTATATAAATATAGTGGTGAGAGTAACAGTCTCCTAAACCTATATATAAATATGATACAGTAAGAGTAGCATTCTCCTAGACTTGTGTGTAAATAAATATAAGATAGAAAGAACAGTAATTTCTCCTAAATTCCTGTTTATATAAAAGATAGTAAGAGTAGCACAGTAGGTGTGCAGTTAATAATGTGAAGTAACGGCAGTAGTTGTGTAGTTAATAATGTGAAGTAACGGCAGTAGGTGTGCAGTTAATAATGTGAGGTAACGGCAGTAGGTGTGTAGTTAATAATGTGAAGTAACGGCAGTAGGTGTGCAGTTAATAATGTGAAGTAATGGCAGTAGGTGTGCAGTTAATAATGTGAAGTAACGGCAGTAGGTGTGCAGTTAATAAAGTGAAGTAACGGCAGTAGGTGTGCAGTTAATAAAGTGAAGTAACGGCAGTAGGTGTGCAGTTAATAAAGTGAAGTAATGGCAGTAGGTGTGCAGTTAATAAAGTGAAGTAATGGCAGTAGGTGTGCAGTTAATAATGTGAAGTAATGGCAGTAGGTGTGCAGTTAATAATGTGAGGTAACAGCAGTAGTTGTGTAGTTAATGTGAGGTAACGGCAGTAGGTGTGCAGTTAATAATGTGAGGTAACGGCAGTAGGTGTGCAGTTAATAATGTGAAGTAACGACAGTAGTTGTGTAGTTAATAATGTGAGGTAAC
>NW_013670059.1:31572-36170 GCF_000517525.1 Limulus polyphemus | reverse complement strand
TAATAATGTGAAGTAACGGCAGTAGGTGTGCAGTTAATAAAGTGAAGTAACGACAGTAGGTGTGCAGTTAATAAAGTGAAGTAATGGCAGTAGGTGTGTAGTTAATAATGTGAGGTAACGGCAGTAGGTGTGCAGTTAATAATGTGAGGTAACGGCAGTAGGTGTGCAGTTAATAATGTGAAGTAATGGCAGTAGGTGTGTAGTTAATAATGTGAAGTAACAGCAGTAGGTGTGCAGTTAAAAATCTGAAGTAACGGCAGTAGGTGTGCAGTTAATAAAGTGAAGTAACACATGAGGAGTACTTGTCAACAATCTGAACAAAAGTTGTTAGTATTCCTACTGTTTACATAAACTATAAAACATTAATGCCTTTGGTGATAACTTTAAAAACCATCACAAGCATTATGTTACTAATATTACCCTGAACAACGACACAATATGTTTCAGCATTACTACTAAGAAGTAAGAATGAAAATGAAATATACATACAATCTGCATAACATTTTCGTTGATTGTTGATGCTAAAAATATACTTTTTATACCATATTTCAATCGAACTGAATATTGCTTTAAAACACCTAATTATAACACATAGGCCACCACCCGTTTAAACTAAAGTAAAAGTCTGTAGATACATACCTTTCAAATAATTTACTGGGAAGAAAGGAACCACAAAGATTAGAAATAAACCGAAAAAAATGCTACCGGCAAGCTTCCTTACAACTTGTTTCTAGAATAAAAAATATTATTAGTCAATTAACAATAAATATTAACCACAAAAACATAATGAACTGAGCACTTTTTTAGGGGTGAAAAAGAGTAATAAGTGTAAGATCTACCTTCCAAAAACAATCAGGTTATTTGGTGATTTTTATGTGATTCTTTCCTTCCTTGATACTAAAATATTACACGTATTAAAACTACTCTACCATAATAATCACAATTTACTTCAATCAATCTAAAATACCTAAAGTGGCATTTAACTTCTTGATAAAAAAAAAAACACTACTTACAGTAGAACCTTGAAACAATAAAAACATAGCAATTTAGGGCAGATATTTTCAGTCTCTTTCTTTATTCTACTATTTGTAACCAAAATAAAATCTTGCAATAATGGGCACCTTGATATTCACGATAAAGGGCAGTGTATTTAGTCTTGTTCTCTATACGGGCACTCGATAAAGCAGGTAGTAGTTATCTTTGTATGCCTGTATAGTATACCGCTAAATTCCAAACATTCCAGAAGGATGACCAATATTCAAACACTTGCGATGTTTATTGAATCAGCTACAAACCATATATTGTAATAAATGTTTTCACAGATTCAAAATGCAATCTTATTACTCGAGGGAATTCACACTGTATGATACATAAGCTGATAAATTCCATATGATGTTCTCGAAGCAGTGGTCAAGTTGGCTTATTTCTGTATGTGTGCTTTGTTGCTCTTGAGAGTATCGTATTACGGTGTCATGTAAACAGTCTAATGTCACAAGTGGTGTTTTGTTGCTTTATTTTCAGCAGATTTCTACTTCAGTCCTTCACAGTAAAATAAGCACAGAAAATAAATATGAAATGTTTAGCAAAAAGAAGTATTTTGAAACTTTGTGACCAATAATAAAGAAAAAATGGCACAGCTAATCAATAACCTGAGACCTCCTGTTGACAATGCTACATATCATGGCAACGTACAGCTCACGAACACCTGCATCCTACATACAGTAAGCAAAATTTAGTAATGTGAATATGAAATCCAGCTTTGTGTGGCTCATTTTTGACATTAAGGGCACCTTGCTATAGAGTGCATTTGGACGCAGTAGAAAGGGTGCCCTTAATTTTGAGGTTCTACTGTATTCGTTTTTACTCTTAAATTAAACATTAAGCATACATCAATGTATTTTTAAGATTTCTTAAGTGGTTATACTCAAAGCTCCACTTATTTTAGTTTAGGCTGATATGATTATTCTCTATTTCAAAGCAGAACTTTTAAAATACCATGAGTGTTCTGACACTTATCAAATACATTAGAACACATTCATGGTTTTTATACATGGAAAACTTTAAAAAATTAATAAAGGTGACAGAATACTAACTTACAGGTGGAGGAGATTCAATAAAGACTTCTTCAGGATTCTGTAAAGAAAAGATATTCTTTCAACAAATGATCCATACAAACAATCTCAAACTATACAAACTTCTGTATCTCTAAGTGACCATATTCTCACATATACACTAAACAAGTTAGACATGAAAGAAAAGAACTTAACCAATACAAGGTTCATGCTTAAAGATTTCTATTGGAAGTTTTCCCATTGTTCTGTCATGGAGAAACACCCTTCACATCAAGTTGGATCAAATAGCTAACACCTACTACTAGCTTTACACACTGAAACACAATGTAGTGGATATTTCTCAACACATAAGAGTTGTATTGTGTTTGGGTCTAATGTTCCATTCAGTAAGTGATTTACTCAATGGTCTAATTCTATTTTTCCCAGGTTTTCTAGTGACTAATAAACCTATGACCACAGAGATTTTTCATTTCCATAAAGGTTACTTACATTTCATTTAAAAGTTAATTAGCATTGTGGATATTTTACTGCTGCCAATCCAAAATAACTGTAGTGGGTTTGTCTTATGAAACGTTTACTCAGCTGTTTTGTAGTTACAATTAAGGTATGATGTCTTTAATTCCAAGCATTCCTGTACCATTAATAACTAGCACATCTAAGATAGTCCCAGTCTGATTTTACAACAAAATAATGATCATACTCAGATTAATTAGATGTTTTCAAATTAACACCTTTTATAAATACCAAGAAAAGTGAGTAATACAGTTCTCTTATTATTGATATTAATAACAATTAAGAACACATAGCCAAATAATACTGCGGAATTGAAGATGAATAATTTTGGTAATTATTGAACTCTCCTCTCATTATGTGTTCCTGAAGATGAATAATTTTGGTAATTATTGAACTCTGTTCCTCAGTATTCCTCTCATTATGTGTTCCGCAGAATAGAGTTCAATAATTACCAAAATTATTCATCTTCAGGAACACATAATGAGAGAAATACTGAGGAACAGAGTTCAATAATTACCAAAATTATTCATCTTCAGGAACACATACTGATAGGAATACTGCGGAATAGAGTTCAATAATTACCAAAATTATTCATCTTCAGGAACACATAATGATAGGAATACTGAGGAATAGAATTCTCTTCTTCTTATTATTATTACGTAATTACAAATACTGCGTGAAAATAAACTGAACTTTCTTTTCAATCAAAGATGCAATTCATAAGCAAAATCATTGAAATATTTTCCCATAAGCATGAAAAAAC
Organism: Limulus polyphemus; assembly: GCF_000517525.1. Lineage (NCBI taxonomy): Eukaryota > Metazoa > Arthropoda > Merostomata > Xiphosura > Limulidae > Limulus > Limulus polyphemus. Next base: position 32,822 of record NW_013670059.1, on the reverse strand, counting down.
AGCCTTCTCTATGCAGTTAATCTTCTGAAGAACATTTACCATCCAAGGTGTTACTGAAAGTAAAACTATACAAAGGTGACTTCTATATACAATTAATCTTCTGAGGAAGATTTAGAACACAAGAAGTTACTGAAAGTGAAACAATACGATAGTGTCTTTTCTATAAAGATAATCTTCTGAAGAAGTGTTATTTTACAAGGAGTTACTGAAAATGAAACTATATAATAGTGACTTTTTTATATACAGTTAATCTTCTGAAGTATCACTATATAATAGTGACTTTTTTTTATACAGTTAATCTTCTGATGTAAAACTATATAATAGCAACTTTTTTATACAGTTAATCTTCTGAAGTAAAACTATACGACAGTGACTTTTTTATACAGTTAATCTTCTGAAGTAAAACAATATATGACAGACTTTTTTATACAGTTAATCTTCTGAAGTAAAACTATACGACAGGGACTTTTTTATACAGTTAATCTTCTGAAGTAAAACTATATATGACTGACTTTTTTATACAGTTAATCTTCTGAAGTAAAACTATATATGACAGTGACTTTTTTATAGTTAATCTTCTGAAGTAAAACTATACGACAGGGACTTTTTTATACAGTTAATCTTCTGAAGTAAAACTATATATGACTGACTTTTTTATACAGTTAATCTTCTGAAGTAAAACTATATATGACAGTGACTTTTTTATAGTTAATCTTCTGAAGTAAAACTATATGATTGACTTTTTTATAGTTAATATTCTGAAGTAAACCTATACGACAATGACTTTTTTTATACAGTTAATCATCTGAAGTAAAACTATATGACAGTGACTTTTTTTATACAGTTAATCTTCTGAAGTAAAACTATATGACAGTGACTTTTTATACAGTTAATCATCTGAAGTAAAACTATATGACAGTGACTTTTTTTATACAGTTAATTTTCTGAAGTAAAACTATATGACAGTGACTTTTTTATACAGTTAATCTTCTGAAGTAAAACTATATGACAGTGACTTTTTATACAGTTAATCTTTTGAAGTAAAACTATACGACAGTGACTTTTTTATACAGTTAATCATCTGAAGTAAAAACCATAGGACAATGACTTTTTTTATACAGTTAATCTTCTGAAGTAAACCTATATGACAGTGACTTTTTTATACAGTTAATCATCTGAAGTAAAACTATAGGACAGTGACTTTTTTTATACAGTTAATCTTCTGAAGTAAACCTATATGACAGTGACTT